>NC_084619.1:72223535-72258535 GCF_033978795.1 Nerophis ophidion | reverse complement strand
TATATATATATGTATATATATATATATGTATATATATATATATATATGTATATATATATGTATATATATATATATATTTTTTTTTATATATATATATATATATATATATATATATATATATATATATATATATATATATATATATATATATATATATATATAGGTTGATTGGCAACACTAAATGGTCCCTAGTGTGTGAATGTGAGTGTGAATGTCTGTCTATCTGTGTTGGCCCTGCGATGAGATGGCGACTTGTCCAGGGTGTATCCCGCCTTCCGCCCGATTGTAGCTGAGATAGGCGCCAGCACCCCCCGCGACCCCGAAAGCGAATAAGCGGCAGAAAATGGATGGATAGATGGATACAGTATATATATATATATATATATATATATATATATATATATATATATATATATACATACATAATTGTTTTTGTTTTTTATATATTGTATTTAAAAAAAATTTAATACCAACTTTTGAATGTCAATAAGTCATATGCCCACTTACTACTTTGAAACTATGACAAATTATAACATTATATATTTAATGTATACATTTTACTTGCACTTGCTTTTAACACTTTTTCTATTTTATTGAGTTTTCCACATTTTTAATCTGGGCTTAAAATATTTTTGCAGGATGTCATGAAAGTGATAAAAACAAACAAGTGCAAAAAAACATATCTAAAAAGAAAATTTCATTATATAATTAAAAAATGGGAATTTATTTTGCTAATACATATGTTTTATTACTAAAGTAAAGTAGCGATGATTGTCACACACAAAATTATTCTCTGCATTTGACCCATCCTGAGATCGGTAGGTTGTGAGTTCAAACCCCTGCCAAGTTATACAAAAGACTATAAAAAATGGGAGCCATTACCTCCCTGCTTGGCACTCACCATCAAAGGTTGGAATTGGGGGTTAAATCACCATAAATGATTCCCGGGCGCGGCATTGCTGCTGCTCACTGCTCCCCTCACCTCAATGTTTAATAACATTAAAAAAATAACAGGCCTACTTAGCTGGTTTCAAACTGTGGCAAACCATATCCAGACATAACTTATATCGCTATGGACACGCTAAAAACTACCGGTGTAGTGAGTTTACATTATTCACCCAAGGAACTTTAGTTATTACAGAGTTCCGGTCGGACGGTTTCTCACAGCACACCTTTCTGTGAAAACCATTTCAGGTGACCACCTCTTGAAGCTCATGGAGGGAGTAATCAGAGCAAGGGTGGCTTTTTTGAAGGAAATAGAATACAAAACATGTTTTCAGTTATTTCGCGTTTTACTCTGCATGTGTTCATTCATAGTTGTGATGCCTTCAATGACCATCTAGATTCTACAATGTAAATAATCATGAAAATAAAGAAAATGCATTGAATGAGAAGAAGGTGTGTCCAAACTTTTGGCCTGTACTGTATATTTTTCCACAGTTTTTTGTTTTTTAATCATATACACACATGGGTTATGGTTAATAAAGTGCATTTATGTCCAATCATCATACAATAATACCACGAGGAGCTAGAAAGTTACATTGACTTTGAACACAACATAAAGTGCTACAGTACTGAATATCTAACAAACATGACAAGGAGTTGATGGATCAACTTTCACATTTTTAAAAAGCCAAAACAACAACAGGCTGCTGTCCTCTGAGCTCCCTTTGGTGTCCTCACAAACAACCAGAAACCACAGAAATTCTTCACTTTAACAATTACATTGCTACAGAAATAAACCGTTTAAAAAAGTGAAATTTACTTACAAACCCCGCTTCCATATGAGTTGGGAAATTGTGTTAGATGTAAATATAAACAGAATACGATGATTTGCAAATCCTTTTCAACCCATATTCCGTTGAATATGCTACAAAGACAAGATATTTGATGTTCAAACTCATTAACTTTATATTTTTTTGCAAATAATGATTAACTTAGAATTTCATGGCTGCAACACGTGCCAAAGTAGTTGGGAAAGGGCATGTTCACCACTGTGTTACATCACCTTTTCTTTTAACAACACTCAATAAACGTTTGGGAACTGAGGAAACTAATTGTTGAAGATTTGAACGTGGAATTCTTTCACATTCTTGTTTTATGTAGAGCTTCAGTCGTTCAACAGTAACTTGCAATTACTGTAGTTTTTGACAGTGGTTTTATGAAGTGTTCCTGAGCCCATGTGATGATATCCTTTACACACTGATGCTGGTTTTTCATGCAGTACCGCCTGAGGGATCAAAAGCCCGTAATATCATCGCTTACGTGCAGTGATTTCTCCACATTCTCTGAACTTTTTGATGATTTTACGGACCGTAAATGGTAAAATCTCTAAATTCCTTGCAATAGCTCGTTGAGAAATGTTGTTCTAAAACTGTTCGACAATTTGCTTACAAAGTGGTGACCCTCACCCCATCCTTGTTTGTGAATTACTTAGCATTTCAGGGAAGCTGCTTTTATAGCCAATCATGGCACCCACCTGTTCCCAATTAGCCTGCACACCTGTGGGATGTTCCAAATAAGTGTTTGATGAGCATTCCTCAACTTTATCAGTATTTATCGCCACCTTTCCCAACTTCTTTGTCACATGTTGCTGGCAATCAAATTCTAAAGTTAATGATTATTTGCAACAACAAAAAAATGTTTATCAGTTTGAACATCATCAAATATGTTGTCTTTGTAGCATATTCAACTGAATATGGGTTGAAAATGATTTGCAAATCATTATATTCTGTTTATATTTACATCTAACACAATTTCCCAACTCATATGGAAGCGGGGTTTGTAACAAACATGAAAAAGAGTTGATGGATCAACTTTCTCATTTTTAAAAAGCCAAAACAACAACAGGCTGCTGCCTTCTGAGGTCCCTTTGGTGTCCTCACAAACGACCAGAAACCACGGAAATTCTTAACATTAACAATTACGTTGCTACAAAAATAAACATTTCAAAAAGTGAAATTTACTTAGATCATAGGTGTCCATACTTTTTCCACTGAGGGCCGCACGCTGAAAAATCAAAACAAGCGGGGGCCATTTTCATATACAGTATTTTATTTTAAAAACCAATGCAATATATATATATATATATATATATATATATATATATGTATATATATATATATATATATATATATATATATATATATATATATATATATATATATATATATAAAATATACATTCAAGCCTCCACTCAGTTATGATCCCGGGGACCCCAAAGGGTTTTGGTCCAAAAAAATATCAAAAACGTGTCATTATTCAGTATTACTATTTTCATTATTATTCAAGTTTTAAATCTCTAGATCAACATTAAGGGGAAAAATGGAAAAAAACACAAAATATGCAATATTTTCACCCAATAACTTTTTTAGGTGGAATATTTGAGATTATATAATAATTGGAGCCTTAATTTTGGATTTTGATTCATTATTATTTTTTGAGCAATGACACTTAAAAACAAATCACACTAAAATAATTGGGGATCCAAAAGTGTCCTTCTCATTAAAGTGTAAAAAATAAATAATACATTTTTTTTACTGTTTACTTTTAGAACAATAATCCCGAGATCAACTTCAGATACATCCATGAATTTTAAGTTTTATTGTTGTTTATGTTTTTTGTTTGTTTGTTTTATATATATAGCTCCGGTATAGCTATATATATAAAACCGGTACAGCTCGGTTGGTAGAGTGGCCGTGCCAGCAACTTGGGGGTTGCAGGTTCGATTCCCACTTCCGCCATCCTAGTCACTGCCGTTGTGTCCTTGAGCAAGACACTTTACCCACCTGCTCCCAGTGCCACCCACACTGGTTTAAATGTAACTTAGCTATTGGGTTTCACTATGTAAAGCGCTTTGAGTCACTAGAGAAAAGCGCTATATAAATATAATTCACTATATAAATATAATTCACTTTAGGCTCTTCTTTGAAAAAACAACTCCGTTTTTTATATGGCAAAACACAAAATGTGCAACATTTTCCCCCAAAATATCTCAAAGTGGAATATTTAATGTGAAGTAATTGAAGCCTTTAAGTCTCACCTTAAAACTCATCTGTATACTCTAGCCTTTAAATAGACCTCCTTTTTAGACCAGTTGATCTGCCGCTTCTTTTCTTTTTTCTCCTATGTCCCCCCCTCCCTTGTGGAGGGGGTCCAATCCGATGACCATGGATGAAGTACTGGCTGTCCAGAGTCGAGACCCAGGATGGACCGCTCGCCTGTATCGATTGGGGACATCTCTACACTGCTGATCCGCCTCCGCTTGAGATGGTTTCCTGTGGACGGGACTCTCGCTGCTGTCTTGGATCCGCTTGAACTGAACTCTCGCGGCTGTGTTGGAGCCACTATGGATTGAACTTTCACAGTATCATGTTAGACCCGCTCGACATCCATTGCTTTCGGTCCCCTAGAGGGGGGGGGGTTGCCCACATCTGAGGTCCTCTCCAAGGTTTCTCATAGTCAGCATTGTCACTGGCGTCCCACTGGATGTGAATTCTCCCTGCCCACTGGGTGTGAGTTTTCCTTGCCCTTTTGTTGTAGTCGTAATGATTTGTGCAGTCCTTTGAGACATTTGTGATTTGGGGCTATATAAATAAACATTGATTGATTGATTGAAGCCTTGAATAGGTCAATAATTCAAAATGACATTGATTTTGATTCATTATTATTTTTTTAAAGAAAGAAACAGCCTGCATGGCAGCTTTCTGTTATTAAAGCATTGCAACATTTTCATGTTACATTTCATCTGTTTGCTCTTTTATATCACTTTTAATGTTTTTAATTTTTTAATGTACCGTGGGGCCGTTAAAAATGACCTGCGGGCCACAAATGGCCCCCGGGCCGCACTTTGGACACCCCTGATTGAAATTGTCATCGGTAAAGGAGGAGCTGACAAGAAAGGAGCAGACAATATCTCACAGCTCTTCTCCGCCTGCTGTGAAATAAGTCGGCTTTGGCGTCTTTTTTCCAGGAAAGCTTGAGCTCATCACAATTAATTAAATTAAAGTTTACCACTCTTGACCACCGTGGTCAGAATTTCTGGTACATCCTCACACCTTCTTGCTCATTTATTCCCCGCGTGGCAGCGCCCGCTTTGTGGGAAAGAAGGTTAGGTTTGGAGCTTGTCCAAAAAAGAAGATGACACAAAGAGGGGGAAGGTAGAGAATAACGTAGAGGAGGAGGAGGCAAGCAGGTGTGGCGGACAAATGTAATTTACGGGGGTCTATGTTGCACACATAAGCCTATTAAGGCTGATATTAACCACCTAGAACATGCACCGCTGGACCCGATTAGAAGCGAGAGTGCAGGACGATACACTGTAGTTCCTCCCGGAATGCATTCCTTGTATTTACTGGAGATGATTCAATACGAGAGCTACGTCAATAAATATGCCAGTCGAATGGCGATACGCGCTCTGTAAAGGAGGCAGAGCTCTATTAAGGGCACTTGAACACCCGAGTGGGGTTCTGCAATCCTGTTCACTTGCAACACGGAGTGGGAGACGCTGGGGAACTACAGAGCCAAGCATCAGTCCATCCATTTTTCTACCGCTTATTCCCTTCAAGGAATGAACGACTAAGTCATAGTGCAGGGAACAGGGGAGTTTCTGCAAAAAGGTACTGTTTCTAGTCCGGCTGCAGCCATTAGAGGTCAAACAAAGCTTGGATTTATTTTCTGTCGCTTCAATTCATTGTTTGATGAGCGGAAATGATGAAAACAAACTTGAAAAATGTGGACTGCATTAAAGAAGGTCAAGGAAAGCAAGAGTTAAATAGAAGGTAAACAGAAGGTAGTTTAAGATTAATAAAAGGGAAAATAAGTTAAATCAATCAATCATCAATCAATGTTTATTTATATAGCCCCAAATCACAAATGTCTCAAAGGACTGCACAAATCATTACGACTACAACATCCTCGGAAGAACCCACAAAAGGGCAAGGAAAACTCACACCCAGTGGGCAGGGAGAATTCACATCCAGTGGGACGCCAGTGACAATGCTGACTATGAGAAACCTTGGAGAGGACCTCAGATGTGGGCAACCCCCCCCCCCTCTAGGGGACCGAAAGCAATGGATGTCGAGCGGGTCTAACATGATACTGTGAAAGTTCAATCCATAGTGGCTCCAAGACAGCAGTGAGAGTCCCGTCCACAGGAAACCATCTCAAGCGGATCAGCAGCGTAGAGATGTCCCCAACCGATACAGGCGAGCGGTCCATCCTGGGTCCCGACGAGCGGTCCATCCTGGGTCTCGACTCTGGACAGTCAGTACTTCATCCATGGTCATCGGACCGGACCCCCTCCACAAGGGAGGGGGGGACATAGGAGAAAGAAAAGAAGCGGCAGATCAACTGGTCTAAAAAGGAGGTCTATTTAAAGGCTAGAGTATACAGATGAGTTTTAAGATGAGACTTAAATGCTTCTACTGAGGTAGCATCTCGAACTGTTACCGGGAGGGCATTCCAGAGTACTGGAGCCCGAACGGAAAACGCTCTATAGCCCGCAGACTTTTTTTGAGCTCTAGGAATCACTAACAAGCCGGAGTCTTTTGAAGGCAGATTTCTTGCCGGGACATATGGTACAATACAATCGGCAAGATAGGCTGGAGCTAGACCGTGTAGTATTTTATACGTAAGTAGTAAAACCTTAAAGTCACATCTTAAGTGCACAGGAAGCCAGTGCAGGTGAGCCAGTATAGGTATATATGTATGTATGTATGTATATAAAGGTATATACAGTATAGGTATATATGTATGTATATATGTATATAAAAGTATATACAGTATAGGTATATATGTGTGTATATATGTATATAAAGGTATATACAGTATAGGTATATATGTGTGTATATATGTATATAAAGGTATATACAGTATAGGTATATATGTATGTATATATGTATATAAAGGTATATACAGTATAGGTATATATGTATGTATATATGTATATAAAGGTTTATACAGTATAGGTATATATGTATGTATATATGTGTATAAAGGTATATACAGTATAGGTATATATGTATGTATATATGTATATAAAGGTATATACAGTATAGGTATATATGTATGTATATATGTATATAAAGGTATATACAGTACAGGCGTAATATGATCAAACTTTCTTGTTCTTGTCAAAAGTCTAGCAGCCGCATTTTGTACCAACTGTAATCTTTTAATGCTAGACATGGGGAGACCCGAAAATAATACGTTACAGTAATCGAGACAAGACGTAACAAACGCATGGATAATGATCTCAGCGTCTTTAGTGGACAAAATGGAGCGAATTTTAGCGATATTACGGAGATGAAAGAAGGCCGTTTTAGTAACGCTTTTAATGTGTGACTCAAAGGAGAGAGTTGGGTCGAAGATAATACCCAGATTTTTTACAGAGTCACCTTGTTTTATTATTTGGTTGTCAAATGTTAAAGTTGTATTATTAAATAGAGGTCGGTGTCTAGCAATACAAAGTCATCCATCCATCCATCCATTTTCTACCGCTTATTCCCTTTCGGGGTCGTGGGGGGCGCTGGCGCCTATCTCAGCTACGATCGGGCGGAAGGCGGGGTACACCCTGGACAAGTCGCCACCTCATCACAGGGCCAACACAGATAGACAGACAACATTCACACACTAGGGACCATTTAGTGTTGCCAATCAACCTATCCCCAGGTGCATGTCTTTGGAAGTGGGAGGGGCCTATCCCCAGGTGCATGTCTTTGGAGGTGGGAGGGGCCTATCCCCAGGTGCATGTCTTTGGAAGTGGGAGAAATATAGACGGTAAAAGGAGGCCGATAGAAAGTAAAATAAGGTAAACTGGAGGTGAATGAAAATTTTTGGGAGTTTGTGGAAAAAAAATTTGAGTTTGTGAAACGTTTAATAAAATGTATGAAAGTGTTGAGTTTCTTGAACATTGTTTTTGAGTTTGTGAAGCATTTGTTTGAATTTGTGAAATATTTTTTAGAGTTTGTGAAACATTTTTTGGAGTTTGTGAAACATTTCTTTGATTTTTGTGAAACATTTTTTGAGTTTGTGAAACATTTTTTTGATTTTGTGAAACACTTTTTTGAGTTTAAGAAACAGTTTCTTGAGTTTGTAAAACTTTTTTGGAGTTTGTGAAACATGTTTGGAGTTTGTGAATAATTTTTTTGAAGTTGTGAAATGTTGGCGAAGAAAAATTTGAGCTTGTGAAATATTTTTGGGGAGTTTGTGAAAACATTTTAAGAGTTTATGAAATATTTTTTAGAGTTTGTGAAACATTTCTCTGATTTTTGTGAAACATTTTTTAAGTTTGTGAAACATTTTTTTGATTTTGTGAAACACTTTTTTGAGTTTGTGAAATATTTTCTTGAGTTTGTAAAACTTTTCTTAAATTTGTGAAATATTTTTCTGAGTTTGTGAAACTTTTATTGAGTTTGTGAAACATTTTCTTGAGTTTGTAAAACTTTTGAGTTTGTGAAATATTTTTTCTGAGTTTGTGAAACATGTTTTGTGTTTGTGAATCATTTTTTGGAATTTGTGAAATATTGTTGCAAAAAAATTTTGAGCTTGTGAAACATTTTTTGGGAGTTTGTGAAAACATTTTTGGAGTTTATGAAATATTTTTTAGAGTTTGTGAAACATTTCTTTGATTTTTGTGAAACATTTTTTGAGTTTGTGAAACATTTTTTGGATTTTGTGAAACACTTTTTTGAGTTTGTGAAACATTTTCTTGAGTTTGTAAAACTTGTATTGATTTTGTGAAATATTTTTCTTAGTTTGTGAAACATGGTTTAAGTTTGTGAAACATTTTCTTGAGTTTGTAAAACTTTTATTGAGTTTGTGGAATATTTTTCTGAGTTTGTGAAACTTTTTCTTGAGTTTGTAAAACTTTTATTGAGTTTGTGAAATATTTATCTGAGTTTGTGAAACATGTTTTGAGTTTGTGAATAATTTTTTTGAATTTGTGAAATGTTGGCGAAAAAAATTTGAGTTTGTGAAACATTTTTTGGGAGTTTGTGAAAACATTTTAGGAGTTTATGAAATTTTTTTAGAGTTTGTGAAACATTTCTTTGATTTGTGTGAAACATTTTTTGAGTTTGTGAAACATTTTTTTGATTTTGTGAAACACTTTTTTGAGTTTGTAAAACTTTTCTTGAGTTTGTGAAATATTTTTCTGAGTTTGTGAAACATGGTTTGAGTTTGTGAAACATTTTCTTGGGTTTGTAAAACTTTTATTGAGTTTGTGAAATATTTTTCTGAGTTTGTCAATCATTTTTTTGAATTTGTGAAATGTTGTTGGTGAAAAAAAATGTTGAGCTTGTGAAACATTTTTGGGGGGGTTTATGAAAACATTTTTGGAGTTTATGAAACATTTTTTGGAGTTTGTGAAACATTGTTTTGAGTTTGTGAAACATTGTTGAGTTTGTGAAACATTTTCTGAGGTTGTAAAACATTTTTGGAGTTTGTGAAAAAATGTATTGAGTTTGTGAAACATGTTTTTGTGTTAGTTAATTTTTTTTAGTTTGTGTCACATTTCTTTTGATTTTTAAGTTTGTGAAACATTTTTTTTTGAGAAACATTTTTTTTATTTTGTGAAACATTTTTTTGATTTTGAGAATCATTGTTGAGTTTGATGAACATTTTTTGGGAGTTTGTGAAACATTTTTTGGAGAGTGTGAAACATTTTCTTGAGGTTGTGAAAATATTTTTGCGTTTGTAAAATATTTTCTTAAGTTTGTAAAACATTGTTTTGAGTTTGTGAAAAAAATTTTTAGTTTGTGAAACATTTTTTTGAGTTTCTGTAACATTTTTTGGAGTTTCTGAAACATTTCTTTGATTTTGTGAAAACATTTTTGAGTTTGTAAAATATTTTCTTAAGTTTGTACGAACATTGTTTTTAGTTTGTGAAAAAAATTCAGTTTGTGAAATGTTTTTTGAGTTTGTGAAATATTTTGGGGAGTTTGTGGAACATTTGATTAAGTTTGTAAAACATTTTTTGAGTTTGTGAAACATTTTTTCAAGTTTGTAATACATTTTTCTGAGTTTGTGAAAAAAACTTTGAGTTTGTGAAATAGTTTATGAAACATTTTTTGAGTTTGTGGAAAAAAAGATTTTTGTATAACATTTTTGAGTTTGTAAAACAATATTTTGAGTTTGTGAAACATTTTTTTGAGTTTGTCAAACATATTTTTTCGAGTTTGTGGAGTTTTGGCAGTAAATTCCCTCCATACGCTGCTGACCCAAACAGCAGCACCTAAATAAAAGCAGCACTTGGAAGCATTTAAGCATTAACTCCCAGCAGCTGCCACTTGGAACGTTGCAACAAACTCCTGCTTCGTGTTCATGATTTCCCTGCAATTAGTTTGAAGAGTTCCATGCTTTCATTTCCAAATAGTGTACGCCTCAGTTCAGTCTGACTACATATTCTCCTCAGTATGACATCAAAAACCGAATATTGTCCATACTCAGTCGCCTCTGAAGTAGAGTAAAGGAAATATGCTAGAGAAAAACCACATTTACTAGCTGGTGTGAATCCTGGCCCTAAACGACTGGTGCTCCATTCCCGTGGACATAATGCATACGCCTCATCGTCCTCAGAGGAGAAAGGACTATAAAAGCCCGCCTCATCTCCTTAAAGCAGGCGGGGCTGTCCCTTGGCATATTTTGGGGTTTGTGGAAGAAAAAAATGTGTAAAACATTGTTGACTTTGTTCAAAAAATTTTTGAGTTTGTGAAACATTTTTTTGTTTGTGAAACATTATTTGAGTTTTTGAAACATTTTCTTGAGTTTGTAAAACATTTTTATTATGAATTTGGGAAACAATCAGTTAGTTAACATCTTTAGGAGTTTGTGAAACATTATTTGAGTTTGTGAAACATTTTCTTGAGTTTGTAAAACATTTTTATTATGATTTTGTGAAACGATCAGTTTGTTAAAATTTTTAGGAGTTTGTGAAACATTCTTTCAGTTTTTGAAACATTTTATTGAGTTTGTAAAACATTTTTATGAGTTTGTGAAACGATCAGTTTGTTAAAACTTTTAGGAGTTTGTGAAAGATTATTTGAGTTTATGAAACTTTTTCTCAAGTTTGTAAAATATTTTTTTGAGTTTGTGAAAGGTTGTTTGTCCCCCAAAAAAACAAGTTTGTGAAAAAAAAAATTGAGTTTTTGAAAGAAAACATTTTGATTTTGTGAAACATTGAGTTTGTGAAACATTAATTATGAAAAATTTTTTTGAGTTTGTAAAACATTTTTTTGAGTTTGTGAAAAAATAATATGTGAAACTAGTTTTGAGTTTGTGAAACATTTTCATGAGTTTGTAAAACATGTCTTTGAGCTTGTGAAACACTTGAGTTTGTGAAATCTTTTTAATATTTAAAACATTTTTGAGTTTGTAAAACATGTGAGTTTGTGAAAAAAATGTTGAGGTTGTCCAACATTTATTTTTTAATTTGTGAAACATTGTTGAGTTTGTCAAACATTTTTGAGCCTGTTAAATTTTTTGTTGTGAAACATTTTTTTTGATGTGAAACATTTTTTAATATGCAAAACATTTTTTTGTTGTGAAACATTTTCTAATATGTGAAACATATTTTTTAAGTGTGTGAAAGCATTTGTTTAAATTTGTGAAACATTGTTGAGTTTGTTAAAAAAAATGTTGGCGATTGTGAAACATCTTCTGAATTTGTTAAACATTGTTTTGAGTTTGTGAAAAATTATTTATTCCGTGAAACATTTTTTGGAGTTTGCGAACCATTTTTTAAATTTGAGAAACATTTTCTTGAGTTTGTGAAACATTTTTTTGAGTTTGTAAAACATTTTTTTTGAAATTGTGAAGCATTTTTTTAAATTTGTGTGACTACATATTCTCCTTAGTATGACATCAAAAACCGAATATTGTCCATACTCGGTCGCCTCTGAAGTAGAGTAAGGAAATATGCTAGAGAAAAACCACATTTACTAGCTGGTGTGAATCCTGGCCCTAAACGACTGGTGCTCCATTCCCGTGGACATAATGCATACGCCTCATCGTCCTCAGAGGAGAAAGGACTATAAAAGCCCACCTCATCTCCTTAAAGCAGGCGGGGCTGTCCCTTGGCATGTTTTTGGGTTTGTGGAAGAAAAAAAATTTGTAAAATATTGTTGAAAAGCTTTGTTCAACATTTTTTTGAGTTTGTGAAACTTTTTTTTTTAGTTTGTGAAACATGTTTGAGTATGTAAAACATATTTTTGAGTTTGTGAAAAAAAAATTGTGAACCATTGTTGAGTCCCTTACTCATTTATTAGAAAGAAAAAAAAAGTTTGTGAAAAAAAAAAAAAGTTTGTGCAACATTTTTTTGAGTTTGTGACACATTTTTTAGTTTCTGAAACGAGTTTGTAAAAAAAAAATGTTGACTTTATGAAACCTTTTTTTTTTTTTTAGATTGTGAAACAATTTTTGAGTTTGGGAAACATTTTTTTGAGTTTGGGAAACATTTTTTAGTTTCTGAAACAAGTTTGTAAAAAAAAAAATGTTGACTTTATGAAACCTTTTTTTTTTTTTAGATTGAGAAACAATTTTTTGAGTTTGGGAAACATTTTTTGGGAGTTTGGGAAACATTATTTGAGTTTGGGAAACATTTTCTTGAGTTTGTAAAATATTTTTGGGGAGTTTGTGAACATTTTTTTGAGTTTGTGAAACATTTTTAGAGTTTTTGTAACATTATTTGAGTTTCTGAAACATTTTCTTGAGTTTTTAAAACATTTTTTGAGTTTGTGAAACATTTTTTGAGTTTGTGAAACATTTTTGAGTTTGCGGGGAAAAAAATAGATTTTGTGAAACATTTGAGTTTGTGTAACCTTTTCTTGAGTTTGTAAAACATTTTCCTGAGTTTGTGCAAAAAAAAAAAATAATGTGACATATTTTTTTTTAGTTTGTGAAACATTTTCTTGAGTTTGTTAAAACATTTTGAGTCAGTGAAACTTTTTTTGGTTTGTAAAAAATTTCTTTAAAAATGTTTTTCATGTTTTACAAATTTAAAAACATGTTTGAGTTTGGGAAACATTTTTTGAGAGTCTGAAACATTTTTTTAATTTGTAAAACATTATTTTGAGTTTTTGATACATTTTTTTGGAGTTCGTGAAACATTATTTTGAGTTTGTGAAACATTTTTTTTTATTTGTGTGACTACATATTCTCCTTAGTATGACATCAAAAACCGAATATTGTCCATACTCAGTCGCCTCTGAAGTAGTGTAAAGAACCCGTGTGTAAGGAAATATGCTAGAGAAAAACCACATTTACTAGCTGGTGTGAATCCTGGCCCTAAACGACTGGTGCTCCATTCCCGTGGACATAATGCATACGCCTCATCGTCCTCAGAGGAGAAAGGACTATAAAAGCCCACCTCATCTCCTTAAAGCAGGCGGGGCTGTCCCTTGGCGTCTTAACACAGCGACTCATCAACTGTTAAACCAGAGAGAGAGAGAGAGAGAGGCGGGGGGTGCAGAGCAGTAAAAATCAATGCCCCCGACACGGCGAACACCAGTGGACGATGTTAGGTGGAAGAACCAGACATTGCAGAAACGTCTGGAGAGGAAAACCAAAGTCCATGCAGGCTGGGGCGAGCGTGCATGTTTAAAACGTGCCATTGATTACTTTCATGCAAATAGAAAACTTCTCCAAGAGCAGCAAGTGAGATTTACAGCTAACCTCGTGTCTGAAATCGATTGTCTCAGCCAGAGGAGCCACTTCCCTTCTTGCACAGATAAAACACTTCACTCGGAGCTGCAAGATCCTTATCAGGAGGAAATTAGTCCAGGAATACCATTTTGCCCAAACAAACACCTCCTTGAGTGCTCCGCTCATTCACCCCCGGCGTGCTGATATCATCGCCATCTTGTTATTTCCTCACCGCATTTCATTCAAACAGCTCATTTGTAATAAAAAAAAAAGAAAGAAAGAAAAGAAAAGAGAGAAAACGAGGCTTCCCTCGCCCGCACGTACACGCTGACGCAAGCGGCGTGTGAATCTCGGGGCCGGATCGCACCAAAAACAATATTTGTGCTTTTGGCCCTGCAGCCTGGCGGGGAAAAGAGAAAGAAAACACGGAAAGGAGGAGAAAGAGGAGGGATGGAGGGATGGAGGGATGGAGGGAGGGAGGGAGGGAGCCCACATAGGACAAGGAGCGCGGGGCAGATAATGACGATAACATTGCGCTGATTCACTTTCTTGCAGTTCTTTTATCTTTAGGACGACGACGCTTCCCAACTACTGTGCCGCGGCATGGGCATCAGGGGTAATTCTTTCACAAATGCCTGGTTTAAATGTAACTTAGATATTGGGTGTCACTTATGTAAAAGCGCTTTGAGTCACTTGAGAAAAGCGCTATATAAATATAATTCACTTCACATCACTAAGATTTTATACGCCGGGTGTAGTGATTAGGACGCCTCTCCCGTCCAAAGGCAAAACCTAGCAACTCACGTCTAGCTGATTTCGAGGAAACAAAGAAAAACCAATCCATCTTGATGCCGTCCTACAAAGATCTACAACAGGGGTCGGGAACCTTTTTGGCTGAGCGAGCCAAGAATTTAAATATTTTAAAATGTATTTCCGTAAGAGTCATGTCATTTTTTTTTTTGGTTCAACACTGAACACAACTAAACGCGTGCATTTTTTTAAGTAAGACCAACATTACTAGAATAAAATAGGTCTCTTATTCTTTGTAAAAACGTTGATTTTTCTGAAGCTAACTGTGGAGGGGGGCGTGGCCTGCGGGCCTGCAGCCTGGCGGGGAAAAGAGAAAGAAAACACGGAAAGAAGGAGAAAGAGGAGGGATGGAGCCCACATAGGGCAAGGAGTGCGGGGCAGATAATGACGATAATATTGCGCTGATTCACTTTCTTGCAGTTCTTTTATCTTTATGACGACGACGCTTCCAAACTACTGTGTCGCGGCATGGGCGTCGGGGGTAATTCTTTCACAATTGTTTGTAGAAACATGCCTGGTTTAAATGTAACTTAGATATAGCGCTATATAAATATAATTCACTTCACTTCACTAAGTGCTGGATTTTATACGCCGGGTGTAGTGATTAGGACGGCTTGCCCGTCCAAAGGCAAAACCTAGCAACTCACGTCTAGCTGATTTCGAGGAAACAAAGGGAAACCAATCCATCTTGATGCCGTCCTACAAAGATCTACAACAGGGGTCGGGAACCTTTTTGGCTGAGCGAGCCAAGAATTTAAATATTTTAAAATGTATTTCCGTAAGAGTCATATCATTTTTTTTTTTTGTTCAACACTGAACACAACTAAACGCGTGCATTTTTTTAAGTAAGACCAACATTACTAGAATAAAATAGGTCTCGTATTCTTTGTAATAACGTTGATTTTTCTGAAGCTAACTGTGGAGGGGGGCGTGGCCTGCGGGCCTGCAGCCTGGCGGGGAAAAGAGAAAGAAAACACGGAAAGAAGGAGAAAGAGGAGGGAGGGAGCCCACATAGGGCAAGGAGTGCGGGGCAGATAATGACGATAAGATTGCGCTGATTCACTTTCTTGCAGTTCTTTTATCTTTAGGACGACGACGCTTCCCAACTACTGTGCCGCGGCATGGGCGTCAGGGGTAATTCTTTCACAATTGTTTGTAGAAACATGCCTGGTTTAAATGTAACTTAGATATAGCGCTATATAAATATAATTCACTTCACTTCACTAAGTGCCGGATTTTATACGCCGGGTGTAGTGATTAGGACGGCTTGCCCGTCCAAAGGCAAAACCTAGCAACTCACGTCTAGCTGATTTCGAGGAAACAAAGGAAAACCAATCCATCTTGATGCCGTCCTACAAAGATCTACAACAGGGGTCGAGAACCTTTTTGGCTGAGCGAGCCAAGAATTTAAATATTTTAAAATGTATTTCCGTAAGACTCATATCATTTTTTTTTTTTGTTCAACACTGAACACAACTAAACACGTGCATTTTTTTAAGTAAGACCAACATTACTAGAATAAAATAGGTCTCTTATTCTTTGTAATAACGTTGATTTTTCTGAAGCTAACTGTGGAGGGGGGCGTGGCCTGCGGGCCTGCAGCCTGGCGGGGAAAAGAGAAAGAAAACACGGAAAGAAGGAGAAAGAGGAGGGATGGAGCCCACATAGGGCAAGGAGCGCGGGGCAGATAATGACGATAACATTGCGCTGATTCACTTTCTTGCAGTTCTTTTATCTTTAGGACGACGACGCTTCCCAACTACTGTGCCGCGGCATGGGCGTCGGGGGTAATTCTTTCACAATTGTTTGTAGAAACATGCCTGGTTTAAATGTAACTTAGATATAGCGCTATATAAATATAATTCACTTCACTTCACTAAGTGCTGGATTTTATACGCCGGGTGTAGTGATTAGGACGCCTCTCCCGTCCAAAGGCAAAACCTAGCAACTCACGTCTAGCTGATTTCGAGGAAACAAAGGAAAACCAATCCATCTTGATGCCGTCCTACAAAGATCTACAACAGGGGTCGGGAACCTTTTTGGCTGAGCGAGCCAAGAATGTAAATATTTTAAAATGTATTTCCGTAAGAGTCATATCATTTTTTTTTTTTGGTTCAACACTGAACACAACTAAACGCGTGCATTTTTTTAAGTAAGACCAACATTACTAGAATAAAATAGGTCTCTTATTCTTTGTAATAACGTTGATTTTTCTGAAGCTAACTGTGGAGGGGGGCGTGGCCTGCGGGCCTGCAGCCTGGCGGGTAAAAGAGAAAGAAAACACGGAAAGAAGGAGAAAGAGGAGGGATGGAGCCCACATAGGGCAAGGAGCGCGGGGCAGATAATGACGATAAGATTGCGCTGATTCACTTTCTTGCAGTTCTTTTATCTTTATGACGACGACGCTTCCAAACTACTGTGTCGCGGCATGGGCGTCGGGGGTAATTCTTTCACAATTGTTTGTAGAAACATGCCTGGTTTAAATGTAACTTAGATATAGCGCTATATAAATATAATTCACTTCACTTCACTAAGTGCTGGATTTTATACGCCGGGTGTAGTGATTAGGACGGCTTGCCCGTCCAAAGGCAAAACCTGGCAACTCACTTCTAGCTGATTTCGAAGAAACAAAGGAAAACCAATCCATCTTGATGCCGTCCTACAAAGATCTACAACAGGGGTCGGGAACCTTTTTGGCTGAGCGAGCCAAGAATTTAAATATTTTAAAATGTATTTCCGTAAGAGCCATGTCATTTTTTTTTTTTGTTCAACACTGAACACAACTAAACGCGTGCATTTTTTTAAGTAAGACCAACATTACTAGAATAAAATAGGTCTCTTATTCTTTGTAATAACGTTGATTTTTCTGAAGCTAACTGTGGAGGGGGGCGTGGCCTGCGGGCCTGCAGCCTGGCGGGGAAAAGAGAAAGAAAACACGGAAAGAAGGAGAAAGAGGAGGGATGGAGCCCACATAGGGCAAGGAGCGCGGGGCAGATAATGACGATAAGATTGCGCTGATTCACTTTCTTGCAGTTCTTTTATCTTTAGGACGACGACGCTTCCCAACTACTGTGCCGCGGCATGGGCGTCGGGGGTAATTCTTTCACAAATGCTTGTAGAAACATGCCTAAGTGCTTGATTTTATAAACCGGGTCTACCTCCTGTTACCCCAGCACCTCCAAAACCCTCAAATCTAGACTCCAAACAACCCAGACCAAGCTGGTCCGGTTACTTTTAGACCTCCACCCCAGATCACACCTCAATCCAACCCAAGTGGGCTGGCTCAGGGTGGAGGACCGAGTCAAACAACTTGCACTGAGCCTGGTCTATAAAATCCGCTACACCTCCCTGATACCGAAGTACATGTCAAACTACTTCCTTAACGTAAATGACCGCCATAACCACACCACCAGGGGGAGCTCCACAAACCACGTTAAACCCAGATTCTGATCTAACAAAGGTCTTAACTCATTCTCTTTCTATGCCACATCAATGTGGAATACACTCCCAACAGGTGTAAAAGTAAGTGCATCTCTATATTCCTTCAAAAGCGCTCTAAAACAACACCTCCAGGCAACTTCAACACTTTACTAATACCCTCCTCCATTCACATCCCATCTCCCCGCATTATAAACAACTCAAATGTACTTCTAATGTATATACTTGTTCTTATGCTATGTGAACTCACTATGTTCTCTGCTGGCTGTACATATCCTACTAAATAAGACCTACATCAGGGGTGCCCATTACGTCGATCGCGAGCTACCAGTCGACCGCGGGGGGTGTGTCAGTCGATCTCCAGCCAGGCTTTTAAAAAAAAATAGACCTAAAAATGAGTGATCATCAATCTTCACCAAGACGTCACTTAAATGACATTCACGGTACCGGAGGGTCTTGTGAGATGACGCTGGCTGCTGCAAGATCATTATTATGAAAATATGACCGAGAGGAAGGCGAGAAACACTTTTTATTTCAACAGACTCTCGCGCCGTACCTTCCGTCAAAACTCTAAAGGCCGACTGCACATTTCCTATCTTCACAATAAAAGCCCTGCTTCATGCTGCCTGCGCTAACTAAATACAGAGTCTCGGAAAACTGGCGTGCACAAGCGATCCCTCAGAAAGCTGGCGTGCACATCACTTGTGCACGCCTGCTTTCTGAGACTCTTATTTTGTTAGCGCAGGCAGCATGAAGCAGGGCTTTTAATGTGAAGATAGGAAATGTGCAGTCGGCCTTTAGAGTTTTGACGGAAGGGACGGCGCGAAAGTTAGTTGAAATAAAAAGTGTTTCTCGCCTTCCTCTCTGTCATTTTTTCATAATAATGAACTGGCAGCAGCCAGCGTCATCTCACAAGACCCTCGGGTGCCGTGAATGTCAATCAAGCAAGCTACGGAATTTGCCGCCAATGTTTTTCTTGTAAAGTGTATGGAAGCTGGATGAATTAGATGCCAAAAACCAACCACTTTCATGTGGTATTGTACAGAAAGGACCACTTTTTTTCTCCTCCATTTGAAAATGTGGGCGTTATCATCATTACTGTCTGATTCCAATCAATGCAAGTCATCAGAATCAGGTAATACACCAACTTATATTCTTGTCTTCGTGAAAGAAAGACATCTATATGTGCTACACATGCTTGTATTATCATTAAACACATTTAACTTGTTTACAAAAATGTCTCTTTCATAAATAAATAAATATAAATGATATATATAAATGAGGTAGATCCCCTCGAGTTGGTCAATTGAAAAGTAGCTCGCCTGCAGAAAAAGTGTGGGCACCCCTGCCCTACACTGTTTCAATGTCCACATTTCTCTGTTGATGCAATTGTTGATGACTGAAGTTCTGATATCAACCAAAGCTCCTCATCCCACCCCCCGGATTGTAAATAATGTAAATAATTCAATGTACATACTATGATGATTAACCTGTGTGATGACTGTATTATGTTGATAGTATATATTTGTACCATGAATTGATTAACGTGGACCCCGACTTAAACAAGTTGAAAAACTTATTGGGGTGTTACCATTTAGTGGTCAATTGTACGGAATATGTACTGTACTGTGCAATCTACTAATAAAAGTATCAATCAATCAATCAATGGCAGCTTTGTGTTATTAGTGTCAACACTGCAACTTTTTCTTGTTACATGTCACTATTTACTCTTTTATTACACTCTTTTATGTTTTACATTTTTCCATCCATCCATCCATCCATCTTCTTCCGCTTATCCGAGGTCGGGTCGCGGGGGCAACAACCTAAGCAGGGAAACCCAGACTTCCATTTCCCCAGCCACTTCGTCTAGCTCTTCCCGGGGGATCCCGAGGTGTTCCCAGGCCAGCCGGGAGACATAGTCTTCCCAACGTGTCCTGGGTCTTCCCCGTGGCCTCCTACCGGTTGGACGTGCCCTAAACACCTCGGGTGGCATCCTGACCAGATGCCTGAACCACCTCATCTGGCTCCTCTCGATGTGAAGGAGCAGCGGCTTTACTTTGAGTTCCTCCCGGATGGCAGAGCTTCTCACCCTATCTCTAAGGGAGAGACCCAAACTCATTTGGGCCGCTTGTACCCGTGATCTTATCCTTTCGGTCATGACCCAAAGCTCATGACCATAGGTGAGGATGGGAACGTAGATCGACCGGTAAATTGAGAGCTTTGCCTTCCGGCTCAGCTCCTTCTTCACCACAACGGATCGGTACAACGTCCGCATTACTGAAGACGCCGCACCGATCCGCCTGTCGATCTCACGATCCACTCTTCCCTCACTCGTGAACAAGACTCCTAGGTACTTGAACTCCTCCACTTGGGGCAGGGTCTCCTCCCCAACCCGGAGATGGCATTCCACCCTTTTCCGGGCGAGAACCACGGACTCGGACTTGGAGGTGCTTATTTTCATTCCGGTCGCTTCACACTCGGCTGCGAACCGATCCAGTGTGAGCTGAAGATCCCGGTCAGATGAAGCCATCAGGACCACATCATCTGCAAAAAGCAGAGACCTAATCCTGCGGTCACCAAACCGGAACCCCTCAACGCCTTGGCTGCGCCTAGAAATTCTGCCCATAAAAGTTATGAACAGAATCGGTGACAAAGGACAGCCTTGGCGGAGTCCAACCCTCACTGGAAATTTGACCGACTTACTGCCGGCAAAGCGGACCAAGCTCTGGCACTGATCATACAGGGAGCGGACCGCCACAATAAGACAGTCCGATACCCCATACTCTCTGAGCACTCCCCACACGGTCCAATGCCTTCTCCAAGTCCACAAAACACAAGTAGACTGGTTGGGCAAACTCCCATGCACCCTCAAGAACCCTGCCGAGAGTATAGAGCTGGTCCACAATTCCACGACCAGGACGAAAACCACACGGTTCCTCCTGAATCCGAGGTTGGACTATCCGGCGTAGCCTCCTCTCCAGTACACCTGAATAAACCTTACCGGGAAGGCTGAGGAGTGTGATCCCACCATAGTTGGAACACACCCTCCGGTCCCCCCTTCTTAAAGAGAGTTTTACATTATTATTACAGTATTTTTTATTAACAAATTAGCTGGGGGCCACAAATGGGGGCCGCACTTTGGACACGCCCGGGTTAATAATAGTAGTCGCAGTGTTAGGCCCGGCACCATTAAAACAAACCTTTACAAGTCGCTAAGAAATGAGTTTAGACTTGCTTCTCCTGCACTTTACCCCCTTGAAGCCAACCATGACAACATAGCAAACATTGTAAAAATAGAAAACAAGAAAAAAAATAAAAGTGCAGGGTTGGGCCGCAGTGAGTTAGAGCTCTAAGGTCGGGTCATGCAGGTGTTGGAGTCCCGTCTAACAGGTGCTCTCAGGTGTTGTCCACCTCTGCACGACAAACACCCCTCGCCCTCCTTTTTCCACCAGCTTCACTAGCCAGGACAGGTCTTTCTCTCTTTTTCTTTTTCCAGAAGCATGATTACATTCTTCTGCTATTCTTGCCCCTCCTTCACAGCATCTCTCTGCCTTTCAAGTCGCCTTTGAAGATGCGATCTGGGAAAACGCTGAAGACATCTCCGGGATTATCTTTAAAATGTTCTCCGGTATGTCAACAAGAGCCGAGCCTCTGTTACCGGGTCAACGCACCTGGACTCCCGCAGACAAGAATGGCGGAGAGATGATGTATTTTAAGCCCAAAAGACCGTGCGGTGTTTGCTCTGCAGGTAATAGCGGGAACAACAATGGTGTTTCCCATCCTTTATCAATCAATCAATCAATCAATCAATGTTTATTTATATAGCCCCAAATCACAAATGTCTCAATCATTACGACTACAACATCCTCGGAAGAACCCACAAAAGGGCAAGGAAAACTCACACCCAAGTGGGCAGGGAGAATTCACATCCAGTGGGACGCCAGTGACAATGCTGACTATGAGAAACCTTGGAGAGGACCTCAGATGTGGGCAACCCCCCCCCCCCTCTAGGGGACCGAAAGCAATGGATGTCGAGCGGGTCTAACATGATACTGTGAAAGTTCAATCCATAGTGGCTCCAACACAGCCGCGAGAGTTCAGTTCAAAGCGAATCCAAGACAGCAGCGAGAGTCCCGTCCACAGGAAACCATCTCAAGCGGAGGCGGATCAACAGCGTAGAGATGTCCCCAATCGATACACAGGCGAGCGGTCCATCCTGGGTCTCGACTCTGGACAGCCAGTACTTCATCCGTGGTCATCGGACCATGGATGAAGGACATAGGAGAAAGAAAAGAAGCGGCAGATCAACTGGCCTAAAAAGGAGGTCTATTTAAAGGCTAGAGTATACAGATGAGTTTTAAGTTGAGACTTAAATGCTTCTACTGAGGTAGCATCTCGAACTGTTACCGGGAGGGCATTCCAGAGTACTGGAGCCCGAACGGAAAACGCTCTATAGCCCGCAGACTTTTTTGGGGCTCTGGGAATCACTAATAAGCCGGAGTCCTTTGAACGCGGATTTCTTGCCGGGACATATGGTACAATACAATCAGCAAGATAGGCTGGAGCTAGACCGTGTAGTATTTTATACGTAAGTAGTAAAACCTTAAAACCTTTATTGAACAAAGGACCATGTTTTACATGAGAAATCAAGACAGGTTAACTGTGTACCCAAATTTTCCAACGCTTTGTAACCTGCGGCTTATAAAACGTGATTTTTTTTTTTGTGTGTGTTCAACAAATAGTTTTCATAAAACGACAGAGACATTGAAAAAGGGTGTTATTGTTTGTGCTATAGCGCCACCTTTTGCACGAGTTGGCTTACTGAGGGAGCTGCGGGGGTTGAGTGTCTACAGCAAGGGTGTCAAAGTCAAAGCCCGCGGGTCGGATCTGGTTCACAAATGAATTATATCTGATATTTGATCAGTATTAGAACCTGCTGCAGTTTTTGCACGCACTAATACTGTCATCCGTGTAAGCGCTGGGATTTCTCAAAATGGGGTCCCGGGGACCCCATCTAGTCATAAAAACCGGGTCCTACGGTAAATTTTCGAGGTAGTCACCTGAAATGGTTTTCACTTCACAGGTGTGCTTGAAGCTCATGGAGAAAATGCCAAGAATGTGCAAAGCAGTAATCAAAGCTAAGGGTGACTATTTTTGAAAAAACTAGAATATAAAACATGTTTTCAGTTACATCTACAATGTAAATAGTCATGAAAATTAAAATAAAAAACACATTGAATGAGAACGTGTGTCCAAACTTATATATATGTATATATATATATATATATAGTTACAGATATATATATATATAGTTATACATATATATATATACAGACACACATATATATATATACACATATATACAGTCATATATATATATACATACATATGTACATACATATATTTTTCACATACATATATACATACATACAAATATAGATGTATACATAAATATATATACATATATACATATATATACATACATATGTACATACATACAAATATATACGTATACATATATACATACATACATATATATACATACATATATACATACATACAAATATATATGTATACATAAATATATATACATACATACATATATATACATACAAATAGACATACATATATATACACATATATATACCTCTATATATATATATATACATATATATCCATCCATTTTCTACCGCTTATTCCCTTTTGGGGTCGTGGGGGGCGCTGGCGCCTATCTCAGCTACAATCGGGCGGAAGGCGGGGTACACCCTGGACAAGTCGCCACCTCATCGCAGGGCCAACACAGATAGACAGACAACATTCACACTCACATTCACACACTAGGGACCATTTAGTGTTGCCAATACTCCTATCCCCAGGTGCATGTCTTTGGAAGTGGGAGGAAGCCGGAGTACCCGGAGGGAACCCACGCATTCATGGGGAGAACATGCAAACTCCACACAGAAAGATCCCGAGCCTGGATTTGAACCCAGGACTGCAGGAACTTCGTATTGTGAGGCAGACGCACTAACCCCTCTGCCACCGTGAAGCCCCTATATACATATATGTATATATATATATATATATACATATACCTACATACATACATATATACATGTATATATGTATGCATATATATGTATATATAATATACATATATATAAAGGGGAAGCGAACCATCCAGACTTTTATCGACGAAAAGTTCAAAAGCCAGCATGTGTGATGGTATGGGGGTGCATTAGTGCCCAAGGCATGGGTAACTTACACATCTGTGAAGGCACCATTAATGCTGAAAGGTACATACAGGTTTTGGAACAACATATGCTCTCATCTAAGCGCCGTCTTTTTCATGGACGCCCCTGCTTATTTCAGCAAGACAATGCCGAACCACATCCAGCAAGTGTTACAACGTCGTGGCTTCGTGAAAGAAGAGTGCGGGTATTTTCCTGGCCCGCCTGCAGTCCAGACCTGTCTCCTATCGAAAATGTGTGGCGCATTATGAAGCGTAAAACACGACAGCGGAGACCCCGGACTGTTGAACGACTGAAGCTCTACATAAAACAAGAATAGGAAAAAATTCCACTTTTAAAGCTTCAACAATTAGTTTCCTCAGTTCCCAAACGTTTATTGAGTGTTGTTAAAAGAAAAGGTGATGTAACATAGTGGTGAACATGCCCTTTCCCAACTACTTTGGCACGTGTTGCATCCATGAAATTCTAAGTTAATTATTTGCACACAAAAAAACAAAGTTTATGAGTTTGAACATCAAATATGTTGTCTTTGTAGTGCATTCAACTGAATATGGGTTGAAAATGATCATTGTATTCCGTTTATATTTACATCTAACACAATTTCATATGGAAATGGGGTTTGTAATATGCCCAGGTCTGAACTACAGGTTCCAGGAACCAAAAGTTCCTGAACTTTTAGTGGAAAAGGGGCCTAATGTCACCAAAGAGCATTGTTTAAAATAATTTGCATGGCATTTTGAAAGAAGAGAAGCCTACTTTCCATCTCCAGCATAAGATAAGTGACATATCACTTTAAATAAAGGCAAAATGTATGACTCATACGTGCAACAAATATCAGCGCTGACGTGCCGCCTGACTAATAAAACCTCTTAATGACTCAGCAGCGTCCTGACCGGCGTGAAGACGACATCCGAGGTAGTTACGATGATGCGGACGGATGAAATAGAACTGTTAACAATCTGCAAGAGTTGTTTATTCCTTCCTGGTTATTGGATGACCTCATTACCAATCGGTGTGAGCGAGGTGTGTCGGTGTCACGCCGCCTTGCACCCTGATGAGTTGCACACGCATGCTCGGGCTAAGCGGCGAGGAGAAAAACAAATATGTCACCGGCGGGAGGCTCAGGTGGAGGTGGAGCGGAATGGGAATTGATTTTGTCGGACGCCGACTTCAGAATGAGCAGTTTAAAAAGCATCGAGCCTCCGATCCTGCAGCCGAGGTTGAAAAATGAATGCGGTAAAGCCACACAAGGCTTTCCCCGCCGCACAGGATCAATTAGAGAAACGCCGCGCTCGGCGTCGTACCTTTCGCTAAGGGCTAAGCGTGAAGTGAAGTGAATTATATTTATATAGCGCTTTTTCTCAAGTGACTCAGAGCGCTTTACATAGTGACACCCAATATCTAAGTTACATTTAATCCAGTGTGGGTGGCACCGGGAGCAGGTGGGTAAAGTGTCTTGCCCAAGGACACAACGGCAGTGACTAGGATGGCACAAGCGGGAATTGAACCTGCGACCCTGAAGTTGCTGGCACAGCCACTCTACCAACCGAGCTATACCGCCCCCGTGCATGCTTGGGCCTCCCGTGCACCTGCGCTCGCATTCAAAAACATTGGGAATTTGTGTGCAGAAAAAGGTCTGCGGTGCGCATTTCTTTCAAAAATATCCTTATTTGTGTGGGCTTTTGAAAAGAAAAACTGTAAAATATGTCACATACAAGTACAATTTTAGATATTGACTGTACGATTATAATCTGAGTACTACAAAACCCAAAACCAGTGAATATGGCACGTTGTGTAAATGGTAAATAAAAACAGTGTCAGGCTTGAATCTGACAGTTTGTTTGTGTTTTACTTTTTCCTGTGTGTGTGTTTAGTATTTCCTGTTTTTAGTGCTCTTATTTTGTCTGTTTCCTGTTTTTTTTTTCCCTGTGCGCTGCGGCCACACCTGGTGTCAATCAGCCCGCTCCTATTTGTACCTGTTTTTGTGCTCCAGTCAGGACTGGATGATCGTCATGTTGATGTCACTCTTGTCGTTGCTACCTGTCTTGTCGTGTCGTATCATATCGTGTCAATGCAGCGTAGCGGTAAGCTATATTTGATAGTGGTATGTAGCTTACTGTCTTTTGTCTAACAGTTCGAGATGCTACCTCAGTAGAAGCATTTAAGTCTCACCTTAAAACTCTTCTGTATACTCTAGCCTTTAAATAGACCTCCTTTTTAGACCAGTTGATCTGCCGCTTCTTTTCTTTCTCTTATGTCCCCCCCTCCCTTGTGGAGGGGGTCCGGTCCGATGACCATGGATGAAGTACTGGCTGTCCAGAGTCGAGACCCAGGATGGACCGCTCGCCTGTGTATCGGTTGGGGACATCTCTACGCTGCTGATCCGCCTCCCCTTGAGATGGTTTCCTGTGGACGGGACTCTCGCTGCTGTCTTGGATCTGCTTTGAACTGAACTCTCGCGGCTGTGTTGGAGCCACTATGGATTGAACTTTCACAGTATCATGTTAGACCCGCTCGACATCCATTGCTTTCGGTCCCCTAGAAGGGGGGGGTTGCCCACATCTGAGGTCCTCTCCAAGGTTTCTCATAGTCAGCAATGTCACTGGCGTCCCACTGGATGTGAATTCTCCCTGCCCACTGGGTGTGAGTTTTCCTTGCCCTTTTGTGGGTTCTTCCGAGGATGTTGTAGTCGTAATGATTTGTGCAGTCCTTTGAGACATTTGTGATTTGGGGCTATATAAATAAACATTGATTGATTGATGATTGATGTTCCCTGCTCCCAAGTTTGTTTTCATATTATAAGTACGACTTCCGTTTCTTGCTCGATACCTGCTAGCTTCCACGCCGGGCCTTTTTGTTTGTTATCCGCCCACGTGCGCGCTTTTTGTTTGTACCATTTGGTTTGTTTTTGTCTTAGTGTTTTAAATTAAATCACTCCATGCCTGCCTCCATCTCCGCATCTTGGGGTTCGTCCCAAACTACCTTTGACAAACAGAATAAAAATCCTTCTCAACTTATATTCAATTGAATAGACTGCAAATACAACATATTTAATGTTCATTTTTGGTCGCAAATAATTAGAGCTGTCAGATATTATCGGCCGATAAATGCTTTAAAATGTAATATCGGAAATTATCGGTATGGGTACCAAAAAGTACAAATAATGACTTTTTAAAACGCCGCCGTAGGGAGCGGAACATATCCCAGTCAGTAGCCCCTCCCCTCTCCCAAACACAATCCAGGAATTGACGACTGCAGCATGAGAGGTTTACTGGCGACGCTTGATGACCTCATCAAACCGCCGCGAGCGTAGCATAACAACAACAAGAGTGTGTTGTTGCCGGTGCTGTAGCCGTGGCTAACAAGCGAGCTCCTTGGGTGACTGACTAACGACACCATGTCTATGGTTTGGGATTAATTTAAAGAGTGTCTGACGGATATAAAACTGGCACTTTGCAATGACTGCAAAAAGCTGGTTATGCGAGGAGGAACAAAGACGTCTTCCTTTAATACGAGGAATTAGATCTACCACCTCTTCAAGAATCATAAGGAGATACACGATGAATACAAGCGGAAGATAAGACGAAAAGCAAAACAACGAAAAAAAGAAAAAATTTGAAAATCCTTTCCAACCCACATTTACTGAGTGTTGTTAAAAGGAAAAGCCATGTAACACGGTGGTAAAAATGCCCCTGTGCCAACTTTTTTTGCAATGAAATAAGCAGGGGCGTCCATGAAAAAGACGGCGCTTAGATGGCAGCATTTGTTGTTCCAAAACCTGTATGTACCTTTCAGCATTAATGGTGCCTTCAAAGATGTGTAAGTTACCCATGCCTTGGGCACTAATGCACCCCCATACCATCACAGATGCTGGCTTTTCAAATTTTTGTCGATAACAGTCTGGATGGTTCGCTTCCCCTTTGGGCCGGTTGAATCGATGTCGAATATTTCCAAAAACAATTTGAAATGTGGACTCGTCAGACCACAGAACACTTCAATCCACTTTATTTATATAGCACATTTAAACAACAATAACGTTTCCAAAGTGCTGCACAGCCGTGTTAAAAACAATTGTAAAAAAATAAAAAATAAATAAATATAAAACCAATAAAAACAATATAAAAACAAATATGATTAAAAACTATTTTAAAGGGTATAATCAATTAAAACAGTAAAATAGAAATCAAAGTGTATAAAAAAACACAGAGGACAACAGAGGACCACACAACTCACGTAGTGTTAAAAGCCAAAGAATAAAACCAATAAAAACAATATAAAAACAAATATGATTAAAAACTATTTTAAAGGGTAAAATCAACTAAAACAGTAAAATAGAAATCAAAGTGTATAAAAAACACAGAGGACAACAGAGAACAGAGGAACACACAACTCACGTAGTGTTAAAAGCCAAAGAATAAAAGTGGGTCTTAAGACGAGACTTAAACTTTGCATCAGTCCATCTCAGATGATTTTGGACACAGAGAAGCCGGCAGCGTTTCTGGATGTTGTTGATAAATGGCTTTCACTTTGCATAGTAGAGCTTTAACTTGCACTTAACAGTATTTAGTGACAGTGGTTTTCTGAAGTGTTCCTGAGCCCATGTGGTGATATCCTTTAGAGATTGATGTCGGTTTTTGAGGGATGGAAGGTCACGGTCATTCAATGTTGGTTTCCGGCCATGCCGCTTACGTGGAGTGATTTCACCAGAGTCTCTGAACCTTTTGATGATATTATGGAGCGTAGATGTTGAAATCCTTAAATTTCTTGCAATTGCACTTTGAGAAAAGTAGTTCTTAAACTGTTTGACTATTTCCTCACGCAGTTGTGGACAAAGGGGTGTACCTCGCCCCATCCTTTCTTGTGAAAGACTGAGCATTTTTTGGGGAAGCTGTTTTTATACCCAATCATGGCACCCACCTGTTCCCAATTAGCCTGCACACCTGTGGGATGTTCCAAATAAGTGTTTGATGAGCATTCCTCAACTTTATCAGTATTTATTGCCATCTTTCCCAACTTCTTTGTCACGTGTTGCTGGCATCAAATTCTAAAGTTAATTATAATTTGCAAAAAAAATGTTTATCAGTTTGAACATCAAATATGTTGTCTTTGTAGCATATTCAACTGAATATGGCTTGAAAAGGATTTGCAAATATTCTGTTTATATTTACATCAAACACAATTCCCCAACTCGTATGGAAACGGGGTTTGTAGGAAAACCAGTTAACTGTTGCACCCCTACTGACAAGTAGAAGCTCCATATAAGCAAAAAAAAAAAAAACCCACAGCTTAGCGACAGCAGGCGCCGTTCATTTGTATGCAGGTAGACACTTTAAGGAGTTCCAATTCTCCGACATCAGCCGAGTTATTCTCACTGCAGCACAACTGACTGACTGGAGAGGATAACGCAAAGAAAGGCATCAGCAGAAATGGCGGCAGGCAGTAATCCCCCCGGCCGGGGCCGCCACTTGTGTTTGCCACGCAGACACGCGGCGCTGTCAACGGCGGCGGCGGCGGACGTACGCGAGCCTTATCAGCGGCAGCCACGACGCTCCTCTAATAACGCCGCCGATGCTCTGCAGCGCCAGGACAGACGGGGGAGACGGCGGCGAAGACAAGACAGGAGGACAGGTTACGTTTCCCACTTAAAAGTCGGCTATCGGCTCGCGTGCATTTTTTTTCCCCCTCACTTAGCGACATGTTCTGACAGCTACATGCACGCTTTGACACCCTTTCACCTAAATGGACTCCACCTAGGAACATACTAGCTGTGTTTTTCAACCTTTTTTAAAGCCAAGGCACATTTTTTGGTGTTGAAAAAACGCTGAGGTGGCGACTTGTCCAGGGTGTACATCGCCTTCCGCCCTAATGCAGCTGAGATAGGCTCCAGCAACCCCCCGCGACCCCAAAAGGGACAAGCGGTAGAAAATGGGCCCTGCGATGAGGTGGCGACTTGTCATGTCTGAACCATGCCTTCCGCCCGAATGCAGCTGAGATAGGCTCCAGCGAACCCCCCGCACCCGCAAAAGGGACAATTGGTAGAAAATATGCCTTACGATGAGGTTGCGACTTGTCCAGGGTGTACCCTGCCTTCCGCCCGAATGCAGCTGAGATAGGCTCCAGCGACCCCCCGGCAACCCCAAAAGGGACAAGAGGTAGAAAATGGGCCCTGCGATGAGGTGACGACTTGTCCAGGGTGTACGCTGCCTTCCGCCCGAATACAGCTGAGATAGGCTCCAGCGACCCCAAAAGGGACAAGCGGTAGAAAATGGGCCCTGCGATGAGGTGGCGACTTGTCCAGGGTGTACACTGCCTTCAGACTGAATGCAGCTGAGACAGGCTCCAGCAACCCCCCCCCCCGCCCGATACCCCAAAAGGGACAATAGGTAGAAAATGGGCCCTGCGATGAGGTGACGACTTGTCCAGGGTGTACGCTGCCTTCCGCCCGAATGCAGCTGAGATAGGCTCATGCAACCCCAAAAGGGACAAGCGGTAGAAAATGGGCCCTGCGATGAAGTTGCGACTTGTCCAGGGTGTACCCTGCCTTCCGCCCGAATGCAGCTGAGATAGGCTCCAGCGACCCCATCAGGGGCAAGCGGTAGAAAATGGGCACTGCGATAAAGTGGAGACTTGTCCGGGGTGTACCCTGCCTTCCGCCCCAATGCAGCTGAGATAGGCTCCGGCAGCCCCCCCCCCCCCAAACCCCAAAAGGGACAATAGGTAGAAAATGGGCCTCGCGATGAGATAGCGATTTGTCCAGGGTGTACGCGCCTTCCGCCTGAATGCAAATGAGATAGGCTCCACCAACCCCAAAAGGGACAAGCGGTAGAAAATGGGCCCTGCGATGAGGTGGAGACTTATCCAGAGTGTACCCTGCCTTCCGCCCCAATGCAGCTGAGATAGGTTCCAGCGACCCCAAAAGGGACAAGCGGTAGAAAATGGGCCCTGCGATGAGGTGGCGACTTGTCCAGGGTGTCCATCGCCTTCCGCCCGAATGCAGCTAAGATAGGCCCCGGCGATCCCCCGCCACCCCAAAAGGGACAAGCAGTAGAAAATGGGCACTGCGATAAGGTGGAGAGTTGTCCGGGGTGTACACTGCCTTCTGCCTGAATGCAGCTGAGATAGGCTACAGCAACCCCCACCCCGAGACCCCAAAAGGGACAATAGGTAGAAAATGGGCCTTGCGATGAGGTGGAGACTTGTCCGGGGTGTACATACCCTTCCGCCCCAATGCAGCTGAGATAGGCTCTAGCGACCCCAAAAGGGACAAGCGGTAGAAAATGGGCCTTGCGATGAGGTGGCGACTTGTCCAGGGTGTATAACTCCTTCCGCCCCAATGCAGCTGAGATAGGCTCCAGCGACCCTAAAAGGGACAAGCGGTAGAAAATTGGTCCTGCAATGAGGTGGCGACATGTCCAGGGTGTACACCGCCTACTGCCCCAATGCAGCTGAGATAGGCTCCAGCGACCCCCCGTGACCCTAAAAGGGACAAGCAGTAGAAAATGGGCCCTGCAATGAGGTGGTGACTTGTCCAGGGTGTACACCCACCTTCCACCCGAATGCAGCTGAGATAGGCTCCAGCGACCCCCCGGCGACCCCAAAAGGGATTAGGGTTAGGGTTAGAAGAAATAGAAAATGGGCACTGCGATGAGGTGGCAACTTGTCCAGGGTGTACGCTGCCTTCCGCCCTAATGCAGCTAAGATAGGCTCCAGCAACCCCCCGAGACCCCAAAAGGGACAAGCGGTAAGTCTGTGCCACAGTAAGTCTTTGCTGTCGTCCAGCATTCTGTTTTTGTTTACTTTGTAGCCAGTTCAGTTTTAGTTTAGTACTGCATAGCCTTCCTTAAGCTTCAATGCCTTTTTCTTAGGGGCACTAACCTTTTGTTTATTTTTGGTTTAAGCATGAGACACCTTTTTACCTGCACCCTGCCTCCCGCTGTTTCCAACATCCACAAAGCAATTAGCTACCTGCTGCCACCTACTGATATGGAAGAGTATTACACGGTTACTCTTTTAGATATGTAATCCTCCATGTTAAAAGTGCAAGCGAGAGGAAAAAATAAACGACCGATGCTCACTCTTGCTGCTTGTTGTCACTTCTTCTGCAGCCGAGTAGTCGCAAGAAGGATCACTAGCGCCCTCTACCACCAGGAGGCGGGAGTCATTTAATGACTCACATTTGACACACGCAGCTATGGTATATTAATAAAACATAGCTGCTTACTGTTGTTTTTAGCATATTCAATAGCTTGGGCCTTAAATCCTACTGAATAGCTCTTAATATTCTTCCCTTTATGCGATTTCAAATGATTGAAATCAGCCTCCTCCATTTTGAAAATGATGACGTGACGAGTTTGACCCGGTGGAAATTCTAGGCATATGCTAATTATTTGGCGAAACGAGTTTGACCCGGCAGTAATTTTAAGCTGCACATACTATACACCCGGCGGCAACTCAAGGAAATACGGTAATCTCCCACAGCACACCAGACTGTATCTCACAGTGGTTGAAAAACACTGCGTTAGAAAACTGTTTTATTTTAGATATGTAATCCTCCATGTTAAAAAAGCAAGCGAGAGGAAAAAATAAACGATCGCTGCTCACTCTTGCTGCTTGTTGTCACTTCTTCTGCAGCCGAGTAGTCGCAAGAAGGATCACTAGCGCCCTCTACCACCAGGAGGCGGGAGTCATTTAATGACTCATATTCGACACACGCAGCTATGGTATATTAATAAAACATAGCTGCTTACTGTTCTTTTTAGCATATTCAATAGCTTGGGCCTTAAATGCTACTGAATAGCTCTTAATCTTCTTCCCTTTATGCCATTTCAAATGATTGAAATCAGCCTCCTCCATTTTGAAAATGATGACAGGTGAAGTAGGTGAAGTGTCACTCGTGACGTGACGAGTTTGACCCGGTGGAAATTCTAGGCATATGCTAATTATTTGGCGAAACAAGTTTGACCCGGCAGTAATTTTAAGCTGCACATACTATACACCTGGCGGCAACTCAAGGAAATACGGTAATCTCCCACAGCACACCAGACTGTATCTCACAGTGGTTGAAAAACACTGCGTTAGAAAACTGTTTTATTTTAGATGTGTAATCCTCCATGTTAAAAAAGCAAGCGAGAGGAAAAAATAAACGACCGCTGCTCACTCTTGCTGCTTGTTGTCACTTCTTCTGCAGCCGAGTAGTCGCAAGAAGGATCACTAGCGCCCTCTACCACCAGGAGGCGGGAGTCATTTAATGACTCATATTCGACACACGCAGCTATGGTATATAAATAACACATAGCTGCTTACTGTTCTTTTTAGCATATTCAATAGCTTGGACCTTAAATGCTACTGAATAGCTCTTAATATTCTTCCCTTTATGCGATTTCAAATTATTGAAATCAGCCTCCTCCATTTTGAAAATGATGACAGGTGAAGTGTCACTCGTGACGTGACGAGTTTGACCCGGTGGAAATTCTAGACATGCGCTAATAAAAACAATATTTTGCGACCCAGCGTTAATCCTGGGATGCGTTAATTATTTTGCGAAATGAGTTTGATTACTAGTTCTAGGCAGGCACATACTATATCCCCGGCGGCAATTCCAGGAAATACGGTAATCTCCCACGGCAACCAGACTGTATCTCACAGTGGTTGAAAAACACTGCGTTAGGTAGCCTTGCAAGCATCATTATCACCATCCTAGAAGGTCTAACTCTCCTCTCTGTGATGTGTGCCTTGTCGCGCTATCACCTGTGCTCGCATGAATCTCCATCTGTATATCTAATCATGGCTACCGGCGGCGCTCCCGGGCCAGGAGCTGCGACCGACAGGAAGCCTCTTATGTAAACACGGCGCTGTTGACACAAGATGGGCAGCACATGCTCCCCGGCTGCTGTGATCACACACAGATCAGGACTCGTAGCCCTCATCAGGAGTGGGGTGTTGTTGATGCTCAAGCCCAGGGGTCACCAACCTTTTTGAGCTACTTCTTGGGTACTGATTAATGCCAAGGGCTACCAGTTTGATACACACTTAAATAAATTGCCAGAAATAGCCAATTTGCTCAATTTACCTTTAACTCTATGTTATTATTAATAATTAATGATATTTATCTTTGTGGAAACATTGATCATTTTAATGATTTCTCACAATAAATATATATAGAAACAGATACATATTTTTATAAATATATTTCGACTCTCAAAAATTCAAAATTCAACCGACAAAAAGAAGAGAAAAACTAGCTAATTTGAATCTTTTTGAAAAAATAAAAAAATATATTTATGGAACATCATTAGTAGGGGTGCAACGGTACACAAAAATTTTGGTTCGGTACGTACCTCGGTTTAGAGGTCACGCTTCGGTTCATTTTCAGTACAGTAAGAAAACAACAAAATATAAATGTTTGGGTTATTAATTTACCAAATTTGTAAACAATTGCTTTATCCTTTTAACATTGGGAACATTATAATAATTCTGCCCACGTTAATCCACATTAAACTGCCTCAAGTTGTTGTTTTGATTAAATAAAATGACAAAACTTTTCTTCTACATACAAAAAACACAACATTTAACAGTTTCAAGTCAACTCGTCATGCTTAATTTATTACAGCATTTGGGAAGCCTGTAGTTGTTATGTAAATGTTATATTTTCATCAACATGTGATAGCAGGGACCCTGCTATTCAAAACTAGGCTGCTACATTACTAATAATTAATATAACTATAGCTGAAAAAAATAGTACAATAGCAATAGGAGAGACTATTCATCCCTGGACATCATGGACTTCATGTTAGTTCAAGTGAAATAACAAGACAGACAGGGCTTTGCTGCCCCTAACACACACAAACACACACATACACAGCA
>NC_084619.1:72193535-72221035 GCF_033978795.1 Nerophis ophidion | reverse complement strand
TATGGACAGAATTTCTAGGCGCAGTCAAGGCGTTGAGGGGTTCCGGTTTGGTGACCGCAGGATTAGGTCTCTGCTTTTTGCAGATGACGTGGTCCTGATGGCTTCATCTGACCGGGATCTTCAGCTCTCACTGGATCGGTTCGCAGCCGAGTGTGAAGCGACCGGAATGAGAATCAGCACCTCCATGTCCGAGTCCGTGGTTCTCGCCCGGAAAAGGGTGGAGTGCCATCTCCGGGTTGGGGAGGAGACCCTGCCCCAAGTGGAGGAGTTCAAGTACCTAGGAGTCTTGTTCACGAGTGGGGGAAGAGTGGATCGTGAGATCGACAGGCGGATCGGTGCGGCGTCTTCAGTAATGCGGACGTTGTACCGATCCGTTGTGGTGAAGAAGGAGCTGAGCCGGAAGGCAAAGCTCTCAATTTACCGGTCGATCTACGTTCCCATCCTCACCTATGGTCATGAGCTTTGGGCCATGACCGAAAGGATAAGATCACGGGTACAAGCGGCCGAAATGAGTTTGGGTCTCTCCCTTAGAGATAGGGTGAGAAGCTCTGCCATCCGGGAGGAACTCAAAGTAAAGTCGCTGCTCCTCCACATCGAGAGGAGCCAGATGAGGTGGTTTGGGCATCTGGTCAGGATGCCACCCGAACGCCTCCCTAGGGAGGTGTTTAGGGCACGTCCAACCGGTAGGAGGCCACGGGGAAGACCCAGGACACGTTGGGAAGACTATGTCTCCCGGCTGGCCTGGGAACGCCTCGGGATCCCCCGGGAAGAGCTAGACGAAGTGGCTGGGGAGAGGGAAGTCTGGGTTTCCCTGCTTAGGCTGCTGCCCCCGCGACCCGACCTCGGATAAGCGGAAGAAGATGGATGGGATGCGAGCGCTGCTCCAAGAATGCACGGAATACCAACAAAAGAAAACATCTCTCTATAAGTCCATTGCATCATCAAGTAGTCATGCTCCCAGGCGCGGTCTGATACCAGCCGGTAGCGGCGACCTTCAGCGGACGCCGGCCGCGAATACCTCGCGTGCCTCCCAGCTGCCTCGGAGCGCTGCCGCCGCCACACACAACATCACCCGACTTTGTGGTAGGTCTCTTGTGGCGGAGGGAAGACTTCCCTTTTGAAACGGACTGACGGGAACCTTGGCGATGACACAAACCCCTGCAGGCCTGTCACTTCGACTCCGCGCAGATCGGGCGGCGCTCGACACGCACCCGTACGCCGGCTGACACGACTCTACGGACGTGCGCCACAGCAGCTATTAAACCAGGGGTCGGGAACCTTTTAGTCTGAGAGAGCCAAGAAGCCAAATATGTTAAAATGTATTTCTGTAAGAGCCATATAATATTTTCTTAACACTGAACACAACTAAACGCGTGCATTTTTAAGTAAGACCAACATTTCCAGAGTATAATCGGTCTCTTATTCTTTGTAATAACATTGTTATTCTGAAGCTAACTGTGGAGGGGGCGTGGCCTGCGGGCCCGCAGCAAAGCGGGATGTTGCCAGGACCGGCCTCGAAATCAGCGACAGGTGCGTAGAGGGCCCACCTGGGCCTTTTTGTCTAATCACCTGTCGCTCTGTTTTAAGTAGCAGCCAGGAGGAGAGACAGGGTTGGAGCTGGAGCCAGAGCATGAGTGAGGACGAAAGAGAAAAAGACAATTGAAGGAAAGCAACTGAGAGACTAATTTTAAAAATATATATATATATATTTTAACCCTAAAATAGGCTCTCATGTCGGTGCTTGGTGGTCTGAAGAACCCCCAGGAGGGCAAGCCCAACACTAACCAATAATAAATAAATGACTTCTTACCATTAACGCAACTTCTTGAACAGAAAAATGCATGAGAATGTTTTATATTTTGAACATTATGGAATTATTCATTACTTATCCTGATAAGCAATGTCAGCTCAGATTTATCCGAGAGCCAGATGCAGTCATCAAAAGAACCACATCTGGCTCTAGAGCCATAGGTTCCCTACCCTTGTTTTAAACCATAAACGACGTGGCGCACTACACACGCAACGTAAACCAGGGATGTCCAAAGTGCGGCCCGCAGGGAAATTTTTAACGGCCCCACGGCACGTTCTAAAAATACGATTAAAAAAATACAAAACATAAAAAGTGGTATAAAAGAGCAAAGAGGTGAAATTTAACAAGAAAATGTTGCAATGTTGACTCTGATAACACAAAGCTGCCATGCAGACTGTTTCTTTCTTAAAAAAAAATAATTACCGTATTTCCTTGAATTTCCGCCGGGTACGTAGTATGCACCTGCCTTGAATTACTGCCGGGTCAAACTCGCTCCCCAATTTTTTTAGCGCATGCTTACTTTTACCACCGGGTCAAAGTCGTGACGTCATGAGTGACGCTTCCCCTGTCATCATTTCCAAAATGGCGGAGGAGGTTTTTTTTGCTTAACGCTCTTACTAATATGCGCCACACTCTGTGAACCCACACCAAACACATTTCTGGAGAACATTGGCTCTGTAACACATTATAAACGCAACATAAGAATTACCCAGAATTCCAATGCATCCATGACTTTTGGCTATATTATACACCCAGGAAAGCACCAAAACCCCGCCCCCCCCCCCTCTCTCCGTGCGTCGGTTGAGGTGGGCGGGGTTGGGGGCACGTGTATAATATAGCCAAAAGTCATGGATGCATTGGAATTCTGGGTAATTCTTATGTTGCATTTATAATGTGTTACAGAGCCAATGTTCTCCAGAAATGTGTTTGGTGTGGGTTCACAGAGTGTGGCGCATATTAGTAAGAGTGTTAAAGTTGTTTTATATCACAAACATCAGTGTAAAAGGTATGGATTTTGACAAAGTATGCATTGCAATCTCGCATGAGAAGCAGCGATATGCATAAGTCCGGCCGGGACGCAGATAGCATGGTGCAAAGGTGGTCCCCAACCACCGCGCCGCAGAAGAATTTTTTTTTTTTAATCACACTCAATTTTTTTACTGCATTCCATCGGTAAGCGCAGGGGTAGGAAGAGGTTTTAAAATTATTAGCGCCTGCTTACTTTTACCGCATGCCTTGAATAAGTGCAGGAGTGAGAAGAGGTTTTAAATTAATTAGCGCCCCGGCGGCTATTCAAGGGAATACGGTAATCAAAATCAATGTCATTATGAATTATTGACCTATTCGAGGCACCAATTACGTCACATTAAGACTTTGAGATATTTTTTGTGTAAAATGTTGCATATTTTGTGTTTGCCACGCGTTTTTGTTTTTAAACAAACAAACAAAAAATATAAACCACAATAAAACTTATAATTGACGGATGGATCTGAAGTTGATCGCGAGATTATTGTGTTAAAAGTAAACATAATAACTATAATTTATTTTTTAACACTTTAATGATTGGATCCCCAATCATTTTTGTGTGATTTTCTTTTTTAGGTGCCATAGCTCAAAAAACTATAATGAATTAAAATCAATGTTGTTATGACTTATTGACCTTTTTAAGGCTATACTTATAATATAATCCAAAATATTCCACTTAAAAATGTTACTGTGTGATAATATTGATTATTTTGTGTTTTTTCTATTAAAAAATATGGATTTCTTTGACAAAAAGAGCATACAACTTTATTTTGTTTAAATGTTGTATTGACGGATAGACCTAGATATTTTTGCCTATAATAATAATAATACTGAATAATGACACATTTTTGATATTTTTTGGACCAAAACCCTTTGGTGTCACCGGAATCAAGTCTGAGTGGAGGCCTAAATGTATATTTTTATACATACATTGTATTGGTTTCTAAAATAAAAAATATAATTAAAGCTGCAAGCAGCGTTGGTCGGGTCCGCCTTTGGCTGCTGCCCCCGAGACCCACGGCCGGATAAGCGTTAGAAGACGCCTTGGAGCCACTATTTTGAGAATCTAATGTATTGTGAAAGTAATGCAGTTGTTGTATTGAAGTGAAAATATCAAACTTCCTGTTGATTTTTGCTAAAGTATGTTAATTATTAAAATGTAGGTCTAAGTGAGACCTACATAGTGTTTTTTGTTTCATGTCTCTCTGACATTCCTACCGGAAGTTACAAGCCGTTTTGTCTGTGTTTTCTTCCTAGGAGCAGTTTGTCCGTGTTGTATTCCTAGGGGGGCGGTAGAGCGCAATTTTGAGTTTTGAGGTTAGGTTTTTTCATCAGATCGCAATTTTTGCCAGACCTGATGTGTGTGTCAAGTTTGGTGAGTTTAGAAGCATTTTAAGGGGGTCAAATAACAGCTCAAAGAGGCAAAAATGACATTTTTTAGGAGACTTTGCACAGGGGTTCTTTGAAGGCGCGTAAAATCAAAACCTGTGAACTTATCAAAACTCTGTTCTATACTTTTAATCAGAAGGGTTCAATCTCTCTCCTGTGCGAGTCTGAAGCCAAAACAACAAACGCACTCAGAGGAGATAATGTTTGAAGAAAGGTGACCGGTTTTTACAAAACTTTTGTTTTGAAGGGGGGATTGCAAACTTCCTGTTGATTTTTGTTGGGGGTTGTCAATCTATGAAATGTAGGTCTAAGCGGGCCCTACATAGAGGTTCTTGTTTCATGTCTCTCCGACATTCTTACCGGAAGTTACAAGCAATTTTGTCTGTGTTTTCTTCCTAGGAGCAGTTTTTTCAGTGTTTTATTTAAAAAATAGCGCTAGAGCGCAATTTTGAGTTTTGGTTTTTTCATTAGATCGCAATATTCGCCAGTCCTTATGTGTGCGCCAAGTTTGGTGACTTTTGAAGCATTTTAAAGGGGTCAAATTACAGTGCAAAGAGGCAAAAATGGCATTTTTTGCGAAAATTTTATTTTGAAGGGGTTTTTGCCAACTTCCTGTAAATTTTAGCTGAAAGAAGTGAGTGTATGAAAATTGGGTCTAAGTCAGACCTACATAGGAGTTTTTGTTTCATGTCGCTATGACATTCCTAATAGAAGTTACATGCAGTTTTGTCTGTAATTTTTTTCCTAGGGGGCGCTAGAGCGCAATTTTTATTTTGGGGGATTGGTTGCTTAATATGTTGGGAAGGTTTGCTATACCGACGTGTGTGTCAAATTTGGTGAGTTTTGAAGCATTTTAAGGGGGTCAAATAACAGCTCAAAGAGGCAAAAATGACATTTTTTAGGAGACTTTGCACAGGGGTTCTTTGAAGGCGCGTAAAATCAAAACCTGAGAACTTATCAAAACTCTGTTCTATACTTTTAATCAGAAGGGTTCAATCTCTCTCCTGTGCGAGTTTGAAGCCAAAACAACAAACGCACTCAGAGGAGATAATGTTTGAAGAAAGGTGACCGGTTTTTACAAAACTTTTGTTTTGAAGGGGGGATTGCAAACTTCCTGTTGATTTTTGTTGGGGGTTGTCAATCTATGAAATGTAGGTCTAAGCGAGACCTACATAGAGGTTCTTGTTTCATGTCTCTCCGACATTCTTACCGGAAGTTACAAGCAATTTTGTCTGTGTTTTCTTCCTAGGAGCAGTTTTTTCAGTGTTTTATTAAAAAAATAGCACTAGAGCGCAATTTTGAGTTTTGTTTTTTTCATTAGATCGCAATATTCGCCAGTCCTTATGTGTGCGCCAAGATTGGTGACTTTTGAAGCATTTTAAAGGGGTCAAATTACAGTGCAAAGAGGCAAAAATGGCATTTTTTGCGAAAATTTTATTTTGAAGGGGTTTTTGCCAACTTCCTGTAGATTTTAGCTGAAAGAAGTGAGTGTATGAAAATTGGGTCTAAGTCAGACCTACATAGGAGTTTTTGTTTCATGTCGCTATGACATTCCTAATAGAAGTTACATGCAGTTTTGTCTGTAATTTTTTTCCTAGGGGGCGCTAGAGCGCAATTTTCATTTTGGGGGATTGGTTGCTTAATATGTTGGGAAGGTTTGCTATACCGACGTGTGTGTCAAATTTGGCGAGTTTTGAAGCATGTTAAGGGGGTCAAATTACAGCGCGTAGGTGCGGAATAATAATAAAACACAGCAGTTTCAATAGGGTCCTCCACAGGAGTCCTTCGCCATGGGCCAAGGGCCCTAAAAATGGCCCCGGCTTGCTTTGATTTTTCAGTGTGCGGCCCTGACGTAAACAATCAATACAAACCTCACGCCCTTGTGACGGCTATCAACGCAACATGGTGGTTAACGTGCCACCAAAACGCGACCGAGCGCATTTAATAATTGATGCTTCTGGAGCAGGGAGATTTTCAACCACTCTCCTCCTCCTCTCAATCTTTAATAGGGTTTCCATTTAAAAAAAAAAGAAAAGAAAAAAACACTCAAACCCCTCAAGTGTCACATCTCTCTTGAAGGTGGAGGGTCCAAGCGTGCAAACATCCCACTCAATTGTCATCTCCCCTCTCTCCCTCATTCTTCAATTAGGATAATAACGCCGCTAAATTGCTGAGTTGTGGGAAGGAGGTGTTTTAGCGTTTTAGCGTTTTAGCGTTTTAGCGGCGGTCTTCTGGAGAGCAGTGGGGGTTACATTTCAAGAAGGCTGGGAACGGGGGAGGGGGCGGGGGTTCGATCAATCGGTTACCACGCCATCAGCATTTAAAAAAAAAAAAAAAAAAAGAGGAAAGAAAAAAAGCTGCAGTGCTGCTTTGTTCAAAGTCACGCAGGACGTGCATCGACGGCGACAAATAATGACAAGGTTGTACACAAAGTGCAGAACGCTCAATGGAGGCTGCACCTGCACAACATATCGATTCACAAAACCAGCTCCGAATATCGGGAGACAACTAAAATGTACCCAATGTGATAACCTAGTAGGGTTGTACTAGGCTGGGCGATATATCGATATATTGGTGGCTGAGTTGCTGTTGTTCCCAAACTCTTCCATTTCAATCAATCAATCAATGTTTACTTATATAGCCCTAAATCGCTAGTGTCTCAAAGGGCTGCACAAACCACTACGACATCCTCGGTAGGCCCACATAAGGGCGAGGAAAACTCACACCCAGTGGGACGTCGGTGACAATGATGACTATGAGAACCTTGGAGAGGAGGAAATCAATTGATGTCGAGCGGGTCTAACATGATACTGTGAGAGTTCAATCCATAATGGATCCAACACAGTCGCGAGAGTCCAGTCCAAAGCGGATCCGACACAGCAGCGAGAGTCCCGTTCACAAGGGAGCCAGCAGGAAACCATCCCAAGCGGAGGCGGATCAGCAGCGCAGAGATGTCCCCAGCCGATACACAGGCAAGCAGTACACGGCCACCGGATCGGACCGGACCCCCTCCACAAGGGAGAGTGGGACATAGAAGAAAAAGAAAAGAAACGGCAGATCAACTGGTCTAAAAAGGGAGTCTATTTAAAGGCTAGAGTATACAAATGAGTTTTAAGGTGAGACTTATATGCTTCTACTGAGGTGGCATCTCGAACTGTTCATTCCAGAGTACTGGAGTCCGAAATGAAAACGCTCTATAGCCCGCAGACTTTTTTTGGGCGTTGGGAATCACTAATAAGCCGGAGTCCTTTGAACGCAGATTTCTTGCCGGGACTAGCCGAGAGTTGACTATGGAATATTTAGGAGCGAGGAAATGTTGCACAGGTGGCATCCTATGACAGTTCCATGCTGGAAATCACTGAAAGCGGCCCATTCTTTCACAAATGTTTGTCTCAATGCCTAAGTGATTGATTTTACACATCAGGCCAAGTTATCAGGACACCTGATTCCGATCATTTCCATGGGTGGCCAAACACTTTTGGGAATATGTTGTAACTTAAGCTGCATTTAGAAGTCGATAGAAAAATTATGTGTTCGCTTTACTGTCCGATTAGTCGATTAATCGTTAAGATAATCGTTGGCTAATCAACTATCAAAATAATAGTTAATTGCAGACCTGTTGTAATATTGTCACAACGAGGTTTTCGCAGCTTACCATGGGGTTTTTCTCCCAGGAATGCAGACGGACGACTTCGGACAGGGCGTGCCGGTAAAAACATAATCTATTATTTTATATATATATATATCCATTCATCCATTTTCAACCCCTTATTCCCTGCGCTGGTGCCTATCTCAGCTACAATCAGGCGGAAGGCGGAGTACACCCTGGACAAGTCGCCACCTCATCACAGGGCCAACACAGATAGACAGACAACATTCACACCCACATTCACACACTAGGACCAATTTAGTGTTGCAACTCAACCTATCCCCAGGTGCATGTCTTTGGAGTACCCGGAGGGAACCCACGCATTCACGGGGAGGACATGCAAAAACTCCACACAGTCCTGAACCCAGGACTACTCAGGACTTTCGTATTCTGAGGCAGACGCACTAACCCCTCTGCCACCGTGAAGCCATATGTATGTTGAATATATATAATTAATACATAAATAATAGAGCTACATGATCCTCTGGTGTCTGTTGCTGTCATCTCCCCTCAGTAACCAAAACATATATATATCAATATCAAATGTATGACTCTATAGATTTTTAGGTATTATCAGACATCCCTACTTCTAATATGCATTTGTTAGACCTCTGTAAACAGTTGAAAATGTGCATAACGTGACTATTAAAGGCTCCCAATATACAAAAGCAGTTCTCTGAGTGCACTTACACGAGGCAACTCTTCGTTTGATCTCTCTTCCTGCCATGATAACCCCATTTGTACGTAGGGCTGGGCGATATATGGATATACTCGATATATCGCGGGTTTGTCTGTGCGATATAGAAAATGACCATATCGTGATATTCGAGTATAGGTTCTCACGCAGTTGCTCTTTTCACTCTTTCTTGTCTCTCCTCCTCACAGAGACGTAAAACAAGCGCGCCTTCTTACATACGTCACATACTGTCATGGAGGAAGCTGGAATACCGGAGGGAACCCACGCATTCACGGGCAGGACATGCAAACTACACACAGTCCTGAAACCAGGATATGTTGAATATATATAATTAATAAATAAATAATAGAGCTACATGATTCTCTGGTGTCTGTTGCTGTCATCTCCCCTCAGTAACCAAAACATATATATATCAATATCACATACTGTATATGACTCTATAGATTTTTAGGCATTATCGGACATCCCTACTTCTAATATGCATTTGTTAGACCTCTGTAAACAGTTGAAAACGTGCATAATGTGTTTTAAGACTCACAATATACAAAAGCAGTTCTCTGAGTGCACTTACACGAGGCAACTCTTCGTTTGATCTCTCCTCCTGCCATGATAACCCCATTTGTACGTAGGGCTGGGCGATATATGGATATACTCGATATATCGCGGGTTTGTCTGTGCGATATAGAAAATGACCATATCGTGATATTCGAGTATAGGTTCTCACGCAGTTGCTTTTTTCACTCTTTCTTGTCTCTCCTCCTCACAGAGACGTAAAACAAGCGCGCCTTCTTACATACGTCACATACTGTCATGGAGGAAGCTGGAATACCGGAAGGAACCCACGCATTCACTGGCAGGACATGCAAACTACACACAGTCCTGAAACCAGGATATGTTGAATATATATAATTAATAAATAAATAATAGAGCTACATGATTCTCTGGTGTCTGTTGCTGTCATCTCCCCTCAGTAACCAAAACATATATATATCAATATCACATGTATGACTCTATAGATTTTTAGGCATTATCGGATCTCCCTACTTCTAATATGCATTTGTTAGACCTCTGTAAACAGTTGAAAACGTGCATAATGTGTTTTAAGACTCACAATATACAAAAGCAGTTCTCTGAGTGCACTTACACGAGGCAACTCTTCGTTTGATCTCTCCTCCTGCCATGATAACCCCATTTGTACGTAGGGCTGGGCGATATATGGATATACTCGATATATCGCGGGTTTGTCTGTGCGATATAGAAAATGACCATATCGTGATATTCGAGTATAGGTTCTCACGCAGTTGCTCTTTTCACTCTTTCTTGTCTCTCCTCCTCACAGAGACGTAAAACAAGCGCGCCTTCTTACATACGTCACATACTGTCGTGGAGGAAGCTGGAATACCGGAGGGAACCCACGCATTCACGGGCAGGACATGCAAACTACACACAGTCCTGAAACCAGGATATGTTGAATATATATAATTAATAAATAAATAATAGAGCTACATGATTCTCTGGTGTCTGTTGCTGTCATCTCCCCTCAGTAACCAAAACATATATATATCAATATCACATATATGACTCTATAGATTTTTAGGCATTATCGGACATCCCTACTTCTAATATGCATTTGTTAGACCTCTGTAAACAGTTGAAAACGTGCATAATGTGTTTTAAGACTCACAATATACAAAAGCAGTTCTCTGAGTGAACTTACACGAGGCAACGCTTCGTTTGATCTCTCCTCCTGCCATGATAACCCCCATTTGTACGTAGAGCTGGGCGATATATGGATATACTCGATATATCGCGGGTTTGTCTCTGTGCGATATAGAAAATTACTATATCGTGATATTCGAGTATAGGTTCTCACGCAGTTGCTTTTTTTCACTCTTTCTTGTCTCTCCTCCTCACAGAGACGTAAAACAAGCGCGCCTTCTTACATCCGTCACATACTGTCGTGGAGGAAGCTGGAATACCGGAAGGAACCCACGCATTCACGGGCAGGACATGCAAACTCCACACAGTCCTGAACCCAGGACTACTCAGGACCTTCGTAATGTGAGGCAGACGCACTAACCCGTCAACCACTGTAAAGCCCTATATATATATAATTAATAAATAAATAATAGAGCTACATTATCCTCTGGTGTCTGTTGCTGTCATCTCCCCTCATATCACATATATGACTCTATAGATTTTAAGGCATTATCGGCCATCCCTACTTCTAATATGCATTTGTGAGACCTCTGTAAACAGTTGAAAACGTGCATAATGTGACTATTAAAGGCTCCCAATATGCAAAAGCAGTTCTCTGAGTGCACTTACACGAGGCAACACTTCGTTTGATCTCTCCTCCTGCCATGATAACCCCCATTTTACACGGCAAAAATAAACTGAAACCCCTTAAAAGGGAACATTATCAGCAGACCTATGTAAGCGTCAATATATACCTTGATGGTGCAGAAAAAAGACCATCTATTTTTTTAACCGATTTCCGAACTCTAAATGGGTGAATTTTGGCGAATTAAACGCCTTTCTGTTTATCGGTCTGGAGGCGATGACGTCAGAATGTGACGTCGCCGAGGTAACACACCCACCATTTTCATTTTCAACACATTACAAACACCGGGTCTCAGATCTGTTATTTTCCGTTTTTTTGACTATTTTTTGGAACCTTGGAGACATCATGCCTCATCGGTGTGTTGTCGGAGGGTGTAACAACACTAACAGGGAGGGATTCAAGTTGCACCACTGGCAAGAAATCTGCCGCCAGACCCCCATTGAATGTACCAAAGTGTCTCCACATTTGACCGGCGATGCTAAGACAGACATGGCACAGAGATGTATGGATAACCTGTAGATGCATTTGCAACGATAGTCAACGAAATCACAAAGGTGAGTTTTGTTGATGTTGACTGCCAGCTAATCGATGCTAACATGCTATTTACCGGCGGTGCTAAAGCAGACATGGCACAGAGATGTATGGATAACCTGCAGATGCATTTGCAACTATATTACGTTTCCTTCCACCCACATTTAATGCGAAACAAACACTTACCAATCGACGGATTTAAGTTGCTCCCGTGTCAAAAGATGCGAAAGTCCTGATCGTTTGGTCCGCACATTTTACCGGCGATGCTAACGCAGCTATTCGGCCATGCTATGGCTATGAATAGCGTCAATAGCTATTCGCTCAATAGCTTCAGTTTCTTCTTCAATATTTTCATACTCCAACCATCCGTTTCAATACATGCGTAATCTGTTGAATCGCTTAAGTCGCTGAAATCCGAGTTTGAATCCGAGCTAATGTCGCTATATTTTGCTGTGGTATTCCCATTGTTTGTTTACATTGGCAGCACTGTGTGACGTCACAGGGAAATGGCCAGTGTCTTCGCAAATAGCGAAAATGAAGCACTTTAAAGCTTTATTTAGGGTTATTCCGAGACCGGTAAAATTTTGAAAAAAAATTCAAAAATTACAACAAGCCACTGGGAACTGATTTTTATTGTTTTTAACCCTTTTGAAATTGTGATAATGTTCGCCTTTAAAAAGGGGGGCCTTGGGCAAGGAAAGTTGTAGCAAGGCAGCGTTGTATTACTGCACAAACACGTGTAGAGCAGTGCAAGTGTGCCCTAATACTGTCAATTTAGCTCGGCCTAAAGACATACATGCCGGCGTGGAACACGCATAATGAGCACACAATGAGTCACAGGGTGTAAAGTGCAAGGAGAACACTGGCGACTAGGAAGCTGCACGGCCATCTAATATTTGCACTGAGAGTGTCATTTGAAATTTACACAGAAGCCAGTTTGCCGCCATGGATATGTCCGGTTAAATATGACTTAGACCTCACCTTGGGAGGCGATATTATATAAGCTATAGAATTGAAACATATGTACAGTTGTGGTGAAAAAGTTACATACAAAGAACCGCAGAACTCTCCTCCAGATGTGATGTCAGATGAAACAAAAATGGAGCTGTTTGGCCACAATACCCAGCAATATGTTTGGAGGAGAAAATGTGAGAAATTTAATCCCAAGAACACCATCCCTACCGTCAAGCATGGTGGTGGTAGTATTATGCTCTGGGCCTGTTTTGTTGCCAATGGAACTGGTGCTTTACAGAGAGTAAACGGGACAATGAAAAAGAAGGATTACTTACAAATTCTTCAGGACAACCTAAAATCATCAGCCCGGAGGTTGGGTCTTGGGCGCAGTTGGGTGTTCCAACAGGACAATGACCCCAAACTAGGGATGCCCGATAATATCAAACTGCCGATATTATCAGCCAATAAATGCTTTAAAATGTAATATTGGAAATTATCGGTATCAGAAAGTAATATTTATGACTTTTTTTTTTTTAAAAAGCCTAGGGAGAAGTACAGAGCGCCACTGCCTTTGTGTGCTGGCCCAATCACATATTATCTACAGCTTTTCAAACACACAAGTGAATGCAAGGCATACTCGGTCAACAGCCGTACAGGTCACACTGAGGGTGGTCGTATAAACAACTTTAGCACTGTTACAAATATGCGCCACACTGTGAACCCACACCGAACAAGAATGGCACACACATTGGGGCGGTATGGCTCGATTGGTAGAGTGGCCGTGCCAGCAACTTGAGGGTTGCAGGTTCGATTCCCGCTTCCGCCATCCTAGTCACTGCCGTTGTGTCCTTGGGCAAGACACTTTACCCACGTGCCACCCACACTGATTTAAATCTAACTTAGATATTGGGTTTCACTATGTAAAGCGCTTTGAGTCACTAGAGAAAAGTGCTATATAAATATAATTCACTTCACATTTCGGGAGAACATCCGCACCGTGACACAACAGAACAAATACCCAGAAGCCCTTGCAGCACTAACTTTTTTCCGGGATGCTACAATATACACCCCCGGCTATCCCCGACCACCCCCACCTCAACCTCCTCATGCTCTCCCAGGGAGAGCTTGTCCCAAATTGTGCACTTTGTGACTTCAAAAATAAATTGGCATTTTTTTTCCATAACTCGAGCTGATTTATTTTGGAAAACCTTGCTACATTGTTTAATGCATCCGGCGGGGGCATCACCACAAAATTAGGCATAATAATGTGTTAATTCCACGACTGTATATATCGATATCGTTTGATATCGATATCGAGTTGGACAATATCGGAAAATCGGATATCGGCAAAAAAGCAGTTATCGGACATCTCTACACCAAACACACAGCAAAAGTGGTAAAGGAATGACTAAATCAGGCTAAAATTAAGGTTTGAAAAGGGCCTTCCCTGAGTCCTGACTTAAACGTGTGGACAATGCTGAAGAAACAAGTCCATGTTGGAAAACAGACAACTGAACTGCACCAATTTTGAGGAGTGGTCAAAAATCGAACCTGAAGCTTGCCAAAAGCCTGTGGATGGCTACCAAAAGTGCTTTATTGCAGTGAAACCTGCCAAAGGACATGTAAGCAAATATGAACATTGCTGTACGTATACTTTTGACCCAGCACATTTGCTCACATTTTCAGTCGACCCATAATAAATTCATAAAAGAACCAAACTTCATGAATGTCTTTTTTTGTGTGACCTACAAGTATGTGCTCCAATCACTCTATCACAAAAAAAATAAAAAATTATTGGAAACTTAAGACAGCCATGACATTATGTTCTTTTCTGCTTTGATTGTTTCAGAGTTGGACATGCGTTCTACTGAGGTGGCAAACTATGATGCGTTCAGTTTATCAAAGCACCAAACAAACAATCGGAACATGTGTTCTACTGAGTTGGCAAACTATGATGCGTTCAGTTTATCAACGCACCAAACCAACAATCGGAACATGCGTTCTACTGAGTTGCAAACTATGATGCGTTCAGTTTCTCAAAGCACCAAACAAACAATTGGAACATGCGTTCTACTGAGTTGGCAAACTATGATGCGTTCAGTTTATCAAAGCACCAAACAAACAATCGGAACATGCGTTCTACTGAGTTGGCAAACTATGATGCGTTCAGTTTATCAACGCACCAAACAAACAATCGGAACATGCGTTCTACTGAGTTGGCAAACTATGATGCGTTCAGTTTATCAAAGCACCAAACAAACAATCGGAACATGCGTTCTACTGGGTTGGCAAACTATGATGCGTTCAGTTTATCAACGCACCAAACAAACAATCGGAACATGCGTTCTACTGAGCTGGCAAACTATGATGCGTTCAGTTTATCAACGCACCAAACAAACAATCGGAACATGCGTTCTACTGAGGTGGCAAACTATGATGCGTTCAGTTTATCAACGCACCAAACAAACAATCGGAACATGCGTTCTACTGAGTTGGCAAACTATGATGCGTTCAGTTTATCAAAGCACCAAACAAACAATCGGAAAATTCCCGTCATATCAATTCCTAGAAAACAATCGGAAAATTCCCGTCAAATCAATTCCTAGATATGGTCGTAATTATATTAAGTGCACTGGGCATAATAAACACAACATTATTAATATTGCTACTACGGATAATTTGATCAAAAATTCCTTAAAACAGCCCACTACCTATAATATAGGTTTTTTAAACATAAGATCATTGTCTCCGAAAATGTTGTTAGTTAATGAGGTCATCAGAGACAACAATCTTAACGTCATCGGTCTCAGCGAAACCTGGCTTAAACCAGATGACTTTTTTGCGCTAAATGAGGCATCTCCTCCTAACTATACATGTGCACATCTTGCCCGTCCCCTTAAAAAGAGAGGGGGGTCGCACTAATATACAACGAAAACTTTAACCTTAGTCCTAACATAAATAATAAATAGTTTGAGGTGCTTACTTATGTGGGCCTACCGAGGATGTCGCAGTGGTTTGTGTTGTGGTTTGTGCAGCCCTTTGAGACACTAGTGATTTAGGGCTATACAAGTAAACATTAATTGATTGATTGATTTACAAGTGTATGTAAACTTTTTACCACGGCTGTAAATGTTTGGTTTTAAAGGCCTACTGAAAGCCACTACTAGCGATCACGCAGTCTGATAGTTTATATATCAATGATGAAATATTAACATTGCAACACATGCCAATACAGCCTTTTTAGTTTACTAAATTGCAATTTTAAATTTTGCGCGAAGTATCCTGTTGAAAACGTCGCGGTATGATGACGCGTGCGCGTGACTTCACGGATTGTAGCGGACATTTTGATCCAGCACCGATCCCAGCTATAAGTCGTCTGCTTCAATCGCATAATTACACAGTATTCTGGACATCTGTGTTGCTGAATCCTTTTCAATGTGTTCAATTAATAACGGAGACGTCAAAGAAGAAAGATGTAGGTGGGAAGCGGTGTATTGCAGCTGCCTTTAGCAACACAAACACAGCCGGTGTTTCATTGTTTACATTCCCGAAAGATGACGGTGAAGCTTTACTATGGAACAGAGCGGTCAAGCGAACATGGTTCCCTACCACATGTCAACCGGCATGTTTCGGTGAGAAAATGGTGGCGATAAGTCGGCTCTTACAGTAGACATGAGCGGAGAGTGCGTCGTTCTTCCTGCAGCTGCAAACTCTCTTGCCTTTAGCAACACAAACACAGCCGGTGTTTCCTTGTTTACATTCCCGAAAGATGACGGTGAAGCTTTACTATGGAACAGAGCGGTCAAGCGAACATGGTTCCCTTCCACATGTCAATCGGCATGTTTCGGTGAGGAAAATGGTGGCGATAAGTCGGCTCTTACCGTAGACATGAGCGGAGAGTGCGTCGTTCTTCCTGCAGCTGCAAACTCTCTTGCCTTTAGCAACACAAACACAGCCGGTGTTTCCTTGTTTACATTCCCGAAAGATGACAGTGAAGCTTTACTATGGAACAGAGCGGTCAAGCGAACATGGTTCCCTACCACATGTCAACCGGCATGTTTCGGTGAGGAAAATGGTGGCGATAAGTCGGCTCTTACTGTCGACATGAGCAGAGAGTGCGTCGTTCTTCCTGCAGCTGCAAACTCTCTTGCCTTTAGCAACACAAACACAGCCGGTGTTTCCTTGTTTACATTCCCGAAAGATGACGGTGAAGCTTTACTATGGAAACAGAGCGGTCAAGCGAACATGGTTCCCTTCCACATGTCAATCGGCATGTTTCGGTGAGGAAAATGGTGGCGATAAGTCGGCTCTTACCGTAGACATGAGCGGAGAGTGCGTCGTTCTTCCTGCAGCTGTAAACTCTCTTGCCTTTAGCAACAGAAACACAGCCGGTGTTTCCTTGTTTACATTCCCGAAAGATGACAGTGAAGCTTTACTATAGAACAGAGCGGTCAAGCGAACATGGTTCCCTACCACATGTCAACCCCCATGTTTCGGTGAGAAAATGGTGGCGGTAAGTCGGCTCTTACCGTAGATATGAGCGGAGAGTGCGTCGTTCTTCCTGCAGCTGCAAACTCTCTTGCCTTTAGCAACACAAACACAGCCGGTGTTTCCTTGTTTACATTCCCGAAAGATGACGGTGAAGCTTTACTATGGAACAGAGCGGTCAAGCGAACATGGTTCCCTACCACATGTCAACCGGCATGTTTCGGTGAGGAAAATGGTGGCGATAAGTCGGCTCTTACTGTCGACATGAGCAGAGAGTGCGTCGTTCTTCCTGCAGCTGCAAACTCTCTTGCCTTTAGCAACACAAACACAGCCGGTGTTTCCTTGTTTACATTCCCGAAAGATGACGGTGAAGCTTTACTATGGAAACAGAGCGGTCAAGCGAACATGGTTCCCTTCCACATGTCAATCGGCATGTTTCGGTGAGGAAAATGGTGGCGATAAGTCGGCTCTTACCGTAGACATGAGCGGAGAGTGCGTCGTTCTTCCTGCAGCTGTAAACTCTCTTGCCTTTAGCAACAGAAACACAGCCGGTGTTTCCTTGTTTACATTCCCGAAAGATGACAGTGAAGCTTTACTATAGAACAGAGCGGTCAAGCGAACATGGTTCCCTACCACATGTCAACCGGCATGTTTCGGTGAGAAAATGGTGGCGGTAAGTCGGCTCTTACCGTAGATATGAGCGGAGAGTGCGTCGTTCTTCCTGCAGCTGCAAACTCTCTTGCCTTTAGCAACACAAACACAGCCGGTGTTTCCTTGTTTACATTCCCGAAAGATGACAATGAAGCTTTACTATGGAAACAGAGCGGTCAAGCGAACTTCCCTTCCACATGTCAACCGGCATGTTTCGGTGAGAAAATTGTGGCGATAAGTCGGCTCCTACCGTAGACATGAGCGGAGAGTGCGTCGTTCTTCCTGCAGCTGCGGACTCTCTTGCCTCATCCCACCGGCCACCCCCGACCTCGTCGAGAAACGTGGCTTCCCACGGAGACCATGCCGGTCACCACACCCCTCTGACTTTCAGGTACGACCATATAATCTCACTAAAACATTAGTAACACAATAAGCAAATAAGGGATTTTCCAGAATCATCCTGGTAAATTTGTCTAATAACATCTGAATCGCTCCCACTGTATAGTCTTTTTTTTCTAGTCCTTCACTCTCACTTTCCTCATCCACAAATTTTTCATCCTCGCTCAAATTAATGGGTAAATCGTCGCTTTCTCGGTCCGAATCGCTCTCGCTGCTGGTGGCCATGATTGTAAACAATGTTCAGATGTGAGGAGCTCCACAACCCGTGACGTCACGCGCACACCGTCTGCTACTTCCGGTACAGGCAAGGCTTTTTTATCAGCACCAAAAGTTGCGAACTTTATCGTCTATGTTCTCTACTAAATCCTTTCAGCAAAAATATGGCAATATTGTGAAATGATCAAGTATGACACATAAAATGGACCTGCTATCCCCGTTTAAATAAGAAAATCTCATTTCAGTAGGCCTTTAAATCTTCCATTATCCATACTTGGCAGCGGGGGGGTTTAAAAAAAAAAAAAAAAAAAAAGCCTTTCAATGGACAACAAGTGAAGGTCTGAAGCTACGGCCAACTGACACAGGTCACTTATCCTTCAAATAAAAAATAACGGCTGTCCGTTATCTAATCTCGGCCTGATTTCCATTCCGGGGGATTTAAAAGCGAGTGATTGAGATGTTAAGACAGGCATTTTTTTTTTTTTTGGAGAGGGTACAGGCGTCATGAAGGGGACTAATCTGCACACGCGCACACATGCTAGCCTTTTACTCCGCCTCCACTCACACGAGATGAGCGGAATCAAAAGCAACTCCGGGCGTCGGGTGCACCGCCTAACCACTCCCCCGGCCCCCCCGACGTCGCCAGATGGGCCCACGACTTTATCTCCAAAGGGCCACCGCGGTGGTACAGTGGACTGGTTTCAGACGGCGGAAAATTGTATTCCGACTCCGTTTTTTTTTTTTGTTTGTTTTAATCCGCCCTGCATGGCGTATTTATTCATATGCATTTTGACCATAGGAACATTTGGGCATTTTTAGGGTAATGACTATTAGGAATGTTACGACAAACGGTACTAATAACAACAACGGTAGACAGTTGAATTAAAATGATGGAAAAAACATTATTTATAACCACACTTTGATTAAAGGGGAACATTATCAGCAGACCTATGTAAGCGTCAATATATACCTTGATGGTGCAGAAAAAAAACATATATTTTTTTAACCGATTTCCGAACTATAACTGGGTGAATTTTGGCGAATTAAACGCCTTTCTGTTTATTGCTCTGGTGGCGATGACGTCAGAATGTGACGTCACCGAGGTAACACACCCGCCATTTTCATTTTCAACACACTCAGCTCTATTTTCCGTTTTTTTTCGACTATTTTTTGGAACCTTGGAGACATCATGCCTCGTCGGTGTGTTGTCGGAGGGTGTAACAACACTAACAGGGAGGGATTCAAGTTGCACCACTGGCAAGAAATCTGCCGCCAGACCCCCATTGAATGTGCAGGAGTGTCTCCACATTTAACCGGCGATGCTAAGGCAGACATGGCACAGAAATCTATGGATAACCTGCGGAGGGACGGCGTGGCGCAGTGGGAGAGTGGCCGTGCGCAACCCGAGGGGCCCTGGCTCAAATCCCACCTAGTACCAACCTCGTCACGTCCGTTGTGTCCTGAGCAAGACACTTCACCCTTGCTCCTGATGGGTGCTAGTTGGCGCCTTGCATGGCAGCTCCCTCCATCAGTGTGTGAATGTGTGTGTGAATGGGTAAATGTGGAAGTAGTGTCAAAGCGCTTTGAGTACCTTGAAGGTAGAAAAGCGCTATACAAGTACAACCCATTTATTTATTTAACAATAAAGTCAACAAAATCACAAAGGTGAGTTTTGTTGATGTTGTTGACTTATGTGCTAATCAGACATATTTGGTCACGGCATGACTGCCAGCTAATCGATGCTAACATGCTATGCTAATCGATGCTAACATGCTTTTTACGCTAGCTGTATGTACATTGGAAACTAGATACCCACATTTAATGCGAAACAAACACTTACCAATCGACGGATTTAAGTTGCTCCAGTGTCACAAGATGCGAAAGTCCTGATCGTTTGGTCCGCACATTTTTACCGGCGATGCTAATAAGGCAGCCGTGCTATGGGCCACTTCATTAGGTACACCCACGCTATGGCCGAATAGCGTCAATAGCTATTCGCTCAATAGCTTCGATTTTCTTCTTCAATTTCGTTTTCGCTATCCGCCACCATACTCCGACCATCTGTTTCAATACATGCGTAATCTGTTGAATCGCTTAAGCCGCTGAAATCCGAGTCTGAATCCGAGCTAATGTCGCTATATCTTGCTGTGGTAACCGCCATGTTGTTTGTATCCTTTCTCCTTTTAACATTGGGAACACTATAATAATTCTGCCCACTTTGATCAACATTAAACTGCCTCAAATTGTTGCTCGGATTAAATAAAAAGACCAAACTTTTCTTCTACATATAAAAAGTGCAACATTAAACAGTTTCAAGTCAACTCATCCTGCTTAACTTATTACAGAATTTGGGAAGCCTGTAGTTGATTTTTATTATGTAAAAGTTATATTTTTATCAACATGTGATAGCAGGGACCCTGCCATTCAAAGCTTTTCTGTCTGTAAAACCCACACATACACACCGCAAAATGAGCTAAAATTACGCTAAAAGCTACTCAGCCTTCACCTCAAGCCCGAACTGCGAGCAAGCTGAGCTGCAGTTTAAGTTTCTAGAACAGGGTTCGGGAACCTTTTTTGGCTGAGAGAGCCATACCAGCCAAATATTTTAAAAAGTATTTCCGTGAGAGCCATATCCTATTTTTTGTTAACACTGAATACAACTAAATGTGTGCATTTTTAAGTAAGAACAACATTTTTAGAGTCTCTTTTTTTTTTAATAACAATGTTATTCTGAAGCTTTTCAACAATAAATAAAATACTTACCATTAATGTGACTTATTGAACCGGATGGATGGATTAAAATGCTTGAGAATGTTTTATATATTGAACGTTATTTTAAACCCTGTGATTACCAGCGGAGTTATTCATGACTTATCCGTGTTAAGCAAGGTCAGCAAAGATTTATCTGAGTGAATTATATTTATATAGCACTTTTCTCTAGTGACTCAAAGCGCTTTACATAGTGAAACCCAATATCTAAGTTACATTTAAACCAGTGTGGGTGGCACTGGGAGCAGGTGGGTAAAGTGTCTTGCCCAAAGACACAACGGCAGTGACTAGGATGGCGGAAGCGGGAATCGAACCTGCAACCCTCTAGTTGCTCACACGGCCGCTCTACCAACCGAGCTATATCTGAGAGCCAGATGCAGTCATCAAAAGAGCCGCATCTGGCTCTAGAGCCGTAGGTTCCCTACCCCTGTTCTAGAACGTCAACGGGCTCATAGTGATGTTAGAAGTAGTTGACTGGGAGGTGTTTATTATCATTTGGGGAGAGTACGCTACCTTATGCTCACCTACTAAACACCTATCTGCTCGACGCTGAAGCATTTACTACATGTGCTCTGAATACACACTGCTGATTGGCTGTTACCGCTATATGCGTAACCGGTTGTGTGGGTGGGACAATGCTGGGTGCCGACATAGAGGCAGAAGAAGCAAAGCAGCTTGTTAAGACTTTAGCTTAGAAACTCGTTCGGTACACCTCCGAACCGAACCGAAACGGTTCAATACAAATACACGTACCGTTACAACTTCACTGTTTTGGGGTTTTGTGCGGCGTCTTCAGTAATGCGGACGTTGTATCGATCCGTTGTGGTGAAGAAGGAGCTGAGCCGGAAGGCAAAGCTCTCAATTTACCGGTCGATCTACGTTCCCATCCTCACCTATGGTCATGAGTTTTGGGTCATGACCGAAAGGATAAGATCACGGGTACAAGCGGCCCAAATGAGTTTGGGTCTCTCCCTTAGAGATAGGGTGAGAAGCTCTGCCATCCGGGAGGAACTCAACGTAAATCAATCAATCAATCAATGTTTACTTATATAGCCCTAAATCACTAGTGTCTCAAAGGGCTGCACAAACCACCACGACATCCTCGGTAGGCCCACATGAGGGCAAGGAAAACTCACACCCAGTGGGACGTCGGTGACAATGATGACTATGAGAACCTTGGAGAGGAGGAAAGCAATGGATGTCGAGCGGGTCTAACATGATACTGTGAAAGTTCAATCCACAATGGATCCAACACAGTTGCGAGAGTCCAGTCCAAAGAGGATCCAACACAGCAGCGAGAGTCCCGTTCACAGCGGAGCCAGCAGGAAACCATCCCAAGCGTAGGCGGACCAGCAGCGCAGAGATGTCCCCAGCCGATACACAGGCGAGCAATACATGGCCACCGGATCGGACCGGACCCCCTCCACACGGGAGAGTGGGACATAGAAGAAAAAGAAAAGAAACGGCAGATCAACTGGTCTATCTTGAAAGCCGCTGCTCCTCCACATGGAGAGGAGCCAGATGAGGTGGTTCGGGCATCTGGTCAGGATGCCACCCGAACGCCTCCCTAGGGAGGTGTTTAGGGCACGTCCAACCGGTAGGAGGCCACGGGGAAGACCCAGGACACTTTGGGAAGACTATGTCTCCCGGCTGGCCTGGGAACGCCTCGGGATCCCCCGGGAAGAGCTAGACGAAGTGGCTGGAGATAGGGAAGTCTGGGCTTCCCTGCTTAGGCTGCTGCCCCCGCGACCCGACCTCGGATAAGCGGAACATATAATAAAAATGAACAATAATCCTATTATAAGGAAGATCACCTAAGCATTTACTGTTGTTTTTCTGCAGTGCAAAAATTATGAGGGGGAAAAAAATAAGACGAATATTCCGCTATTAACCTCTCAAGGTGCTATGTTAAGTGTCAAAGCACTCTTATGCTATGCCGCGACATCCAAACAGCAACAACTGACAGCCTTTTTCATTCACTCCGTCATAGCGATTGTCACTAATGGCGGGGCCCCAGGCGCACAAATCCAGTTTAACTGTCACAGTGGCTTGGTCTAAGATCAAGTGCACATCGCTGCTGATGATGACAAACAGCCCAAACTTAACCGACTTTCTTTTCCCTCTTGCACCTGTGAGGCCCCAAAAAAAAAAATAATAAAGTTGTGTTGAGATGGGACAGCAGCCAGCTTGCTACGACGCAACATCACGTGGCGTGCACCATGGCGGATGCCAAAAAAAAAAAAAAAAAAAAAAAAAAACAAAGAAGCGGATCTCGCCCACCCCCGGTCTACAAGAGTGGGTTCTGCCACTTTCTATGACCCGCATGCTTCCAGGCTCTGATCAAAAATGGGGGACGCTGTGCGACAGATGTCTGCCCTGGCGCTGGCTTGCAAGCACGCTGCTGGCGCGCACACCAAAGAGTCCGGGAAAGAAGAAGACGATGAAGAGAAAGAAAAAGGGAGGGGGGGAGCACGGAAAAGAGGCAAAGGAGGATGGAGGGGGGGGAAGGAAGCAGATCATACAAGTGGGGTCGAGATTCTGTCGCGTTTCTGTCGCACGCCAAACGGTCCGCTCGCAAAGTTGACGCAATAAAGACTTGCATTTTGGATGCAAAACATGGAAGGGGCTTAAGCAATTTTCCAGCTTCGCAGTCGGAATCAAAGCCGTCAAGGCGGCGGCTGTGTGGGAAGACACAGCGGAGAGGCTGAGAGAGGCTTGAGCCTTACTGGAGATGTGTTGAAGGCCTATCCATCCATCCATTTCCTACCGCTTGTCCCTTTTTGGGGTGGCGGGGGGTGCCAGAGCCTATCTCAGCTGCATTTGGGGCGGAAGGCGGTTTACACCCTGGACAAGTCGCCACCTCATCGCAGGGCCAACACAGAGAGGCAGACAACATTTACACTCAGATATATATATATATATATATACACATGTCTTGATTGGATTATCCAGAGAATAGTGCTCGATACGTGGTAGAGTGCAATATGTAGGTGTGGGAAAAATCACAAGACTACTCCATCTCTACAGAACTGTTTCATGAGGGGTTCCCTCAATCATCAGATTTTAATGGAACCATTCATTAAACCATTGTATGTGAATGCTTCCAATAAAATCGCCTGATGATTGAGGGAACCCCTCATGAAACAGTTCTGTAGAGATGAAGTAGTCTTGTGATTTTTCCCACACCTATATATATATATATATATATATATATATATATATATCTGTATCGCTGCCACTGTATAGTCTTTTTTTTTTCCCCAGTCCTTCACTCTAAATTTCCTCATCCACGAATCTTTCATCCTCGCTCAAATTAATGGGGAAATTGTCACTTTCTCGGTCTGAATCGCTCTGGTTGCTGGTGGCCATGATTGTAAACAATGTTCGGATGTGAGGAGCTCCACAATCCGTGACGTCACACGCTACTTCCAATGCAGGCAAGGCTTTTTTATCAGCACCAAAAGTTGCGAACTTTATCGTCGATGTTCTCTACTAAATCATTTCAGCAAAAATATGGCAATATCGCGAAATGATCAAGTATGACACATATCTCCGTTTAAATAAGAAAATCTCATTTCAGTAGGCTTTTAAGAACATTAAAAACCGGCAAGACTACCGCAAACAGAATTCAAATATAATCCACATACAAATGTCACCGTTTCAAAAGCGCTTTGACTAAAACCGATACGTCGTGGCGGAATATCAATAATGACAAGCGGCTGAATATTGAACATTCGTGAAGAAGAAAGGCTGATCAAAACCGCGAGTCGAGCCTCAGAAGCCATTTATACCTCTCCTACTTCACGTAACCCCCGGTGCAGAACAACTTTTCCACATCTCACTTCCTCTTTCTTTGAGGAGCGGCGCGGCCAAGAGAGGAGACGGAACGGGAGCTAATTATAGCCTCGCGGCAGGATGGCCAGAAACAAACTTGATTATCATCATCGTCGTCGTCGTCGTCAGGACCGCCACAAAGGAAACCTGCCGCCGAAACCCTCCTACCCACCTTTTTTTTTTTTTTTTTTTACCCCTGTCACAATCCAATAGAAAGGCTTTTAGTCCTTCCTAATGATTTACAAAGTGACACGCCAAACATATTTACTGTGACAGCCCTGAAAGGGGACCGGCTCGGACGCCATTATGGCTCACGTGACCGGACCTCTTGGCCCTTGAACGATACCACCCCCCCCCCCCCCCCCACCGTACAAAACCCCTCCTCACTGGCTCCCTTCCTCCTTCAAAGCTTCGCTTAGTGCCAAGAAGCCAAATATTTTCAAATGTATTTCCGTAAGAGTGAAGTGAAGTGAATTGTATTTATATAGCGTTTTTCTCTGTCCCACTAGAGGACCATCGAGCGTGTGCGCTCCTGCCTACCCCCCACCCCCCTTTTGGTTCAGTACCCTTTTCAAATGGGGGTACGTTAATTTATTTTGTCTTCAAGGTATGCCATGAGATTTTTTTAAAGATATTCTAAAAATAGCAAAATTCAAAAAATCCTTTATAAATATATTTTTGAATAATACTTCACACACAAGCCATATATTTTTTTTTAAACACTGAACACAACAAGAAAGACCAACATTTCTAGAGAGGTCTCTTATTCTTTGTAATAACATTGTTATTCTGAAGCTAACTGTGGAGGGGACGTGGCCTGCGAGCCTGCAGCAAGGCAGGGTGTTGCAGAGATAGGCCTCGAATTCAGCGACAGGTGCGTAGAAGGCCCACCTGGGCCTTTTTATCTGATCACCTGTCGCTATGTTATAAGCAGCAGCTAGGAGGAGAGACGGGCTTGGGGCTGGAAACCAGAGCGCGAGCGATAACGAAAGAGAAAAAGACAATTGCTGGAAAGCAACTGAGAGACTTATTGAAAAATAAAACAATATTGTAACCCTGGAACTGGCTCTCGTTTCAGTGCTTGGTGGTCTGAAGAACCCCCAGGAGGGCAAACCCCACACTAACCAATAATAAATAAATGACTTCTTGCTAACTTCTTGAACATAAAAATGCATGACAATATTTTATATTTTGAACGTTATTTTTAACACTGTGATTACAAGTGGAATTATTCATTATTTATCGTGTTAAGCAGCTCAGATTTATGTAAGAGCCAGATGCAGTCATCAAAAGAGCCACATCTGGCTCGCGAGCCACAGGTTCCCTACCCCTGGCTTAGTGGAAGTTAATTAAAGCGACAGCCACCCCGAGATAAGAATCTGGTCACGGGGAACTTGTGGCACAGAGTAAATGGGAGATACGTTTGTACGATTCTAACACCATTATCTGTGCTTTATCACACCTAATGAGGCATGGGTGTGTGTGTGTGTGTGTGTGTGTGTGTGTGTGTGTGTGTGTAAGCGGGGGAATTGGCAACGGTGGAACCGTGCTATGGGAGCCATCAATCAATCAATCAATCAATCAATGTTTACTTATATAGCCCTAAATCACTAGTGTCTCAAAGGGCTGCACAAACCACTACGACATCCTCGGTAGGCCCACACAAGGGCAAGGAAAAACTCACACCCAGTGGGACGTCGGTGACAATGATGACTATGAGAACCTTGGAGAGGAGGAAAGCAATGGATGTCGAGCGGGTCTAACATGATACTGAGAAAGTTCAATCCATAATGGATCCAACACAGTCCCGCTCACAGCGGAGCCAGCAGGAAACCATCCCGAGTGGAGGCGGATCAGCAGCGCAGAGATGTCCCCAGCCGATACACAGGCAAGCAGTACATGGCCACCGGATCGGACCGGACCCCCTCCACAAGGGAGAGAGGGACATAGGAGAAAAAGAAAAGAAACGGCAGATCAACTGATCTAAAAAGGGAGTCTATTTAAAGGCTAGAGCATACAAATGAGCCATGAGCAGAGGTGGGTAGTAACGCGCTACATTTACTCCGTTACATCTACTTGAGTAACGTTTGGGATAAATTGTACTTCTAAGAGTAGTTTTTATGCAACATACTTTTACTTGAGTATATTTATAGAGAAGAAAGGCTACTTTTACTCCGCTCCATTTATCTACAATCAGCTCGCAACTCGATTTTTATCGATTTGTTAATGCACGCTTTGTTTGTTTTGTTTTGTCAGACAGACCTTCAAAGTAGGATCCATCACATGCCTGCGTTTCACCAATGAAATGCAGTCACTGGTGACGTTTGACTCCGTTTCACCAATCAAATGCTGTCACTGGTGACATTTGACTCCGTTTCAACAATCAAATGCCACCACTGGTGACGTTTGACTCCGTTTCAACAATCAAATGCAGTCACTGGTGACGTTTGACTCTGTTTCACCAATCAAATGGAGTCACTCTTGACGTTTGACTCCGTTTCACCAATCAAATGCAGTCACTGGTGACGTTTGACTCCGTTTCACCAATCAAATGCAGTCACTGGTGACGTTTGACTCCGTTTCACCAATCAAATGCAGTCACTGGTGACGTTTGACTCCGTTTCACCAATCAAAGGCAGTCACTGGTGACGTTTGACTCCGTTTCACCGATCAAATGCAGTCACTGGTGACGTTTGACTCCGTTTCACCAATCAAATGCAGTCACTGGTGACGTTTGACTCCG
>NC_084619.1:71946035-72188535 GCF_033978795.1 Nerophis ophidion | reverse complement strand
ATATTTATATAGCGCTTTTCTCTAGTGACTCAAAGCGCTTTACATAGTGAAACCCAATATTTAAGTTACATATAAACTAGGGATGCACTGAAATGAAAATTTGTGGCCAAAGCCGAAATAAATCTTAAACGCTTGGCCGAATAATGAATGCAGTTTTTCACAATTTTCTTTATATTGCATAAATAGCCTAGAATAAATATTTAGACATGTTTTTCAAATAAAGTAATTTTTTAGTGGATTATGGGACCTCCTCCTGTAGCTGTCAAAAAGGCTTCTCTCAGAGACACTGGCGTTCACCGCAGCCATCCGACTTTGAGGTATGACTTTATAATCTCACTAAAATACTATTAACACAATAACTAGATATGGCATTTTTGCAGAATTATCCTAGTAAATGTGTCTAATTACATCTGATATAATAAGGACTGGCTTCACGGTTAGTGCGTCTGCCTCACAATACGAAGTTCCTGCAGTCCTGGGTTCAAATCCAGGCTCGGGATCTTCCTGTGTGGAGTTTGCATGTTCTCCCCGTGAATGCGTGGGTTCCCTCCGGGTACTCCGGCTTCCTCCCACTTCCAAAGACATGCACCTGGGGATAGGCCACTCCCACTTCCAAAGACATGCACCTGGGGATAGGCCACTCCCACCTCCAAAGACATGCACCTGGGGATAGGCCACTCCCACTTCCAAAGACATGCACCTGGGGATAGGTTGATTGGCAACACTAAAATGGTCCCTAGTGTGTGAATGTGAGTGTGAATGTTGTCTGTCTATCTGTGTTGGCCCTGCGATGAGGTGGCGACTTGTCCAGGGTGTACCCTGCCTTCCGCCCGATTGTAGCTGAGATAGGCGCCAGCGCCCCCCGCGACCCCGAAAGGGAATAAGCGGTAGAAAATGGATGGATTGGAATCTATTACATAGGAATAAGAACAACACTAAGGGGGTGTGGGGAATACTTAACACTATAATTAAAGGCAAATCAAAAAATAACTCGTATCCTAGCTATTACACTGATAAGAACCAAGATAATTATAATATGAATAACGTTGTGGAGAGTTTTAACGGTTTCTTTGTAAATGTCGGATCAGAATTGGCAGCCAACATCCCTGATTATAGCAGCAATGAAATGGAGTCACTGATTGAAATGAATCCAATGAGTATGTTTCTGTTGGGAGTAACTGAAGAGGAAATAATAGATGTTAATAAGTGCAAAAATAAAACATCTACTGATTGTTTTGACATAGATATGACACTTGTGAAAAAAAAAAACATACATTCCATCACCAAACCACTAACTTATATATTTAACCTGTCCTTCCAAACAGGACAATTTCCTAATAAAAAAATGATCCGAGTAAATGTGTCTAATTAGATCTGAAACGCTCCCACTGCCGCCACCCGGAGACGTCGCTTTTTTTTTTTTTTTTTTTTTTTTTTTTAGTTCTTCACTCTAACTTTCCTCATCCACGAATCTTTCATCCTCGCTCAAATTAATGGGGAAATCATCGCTTTCTCGGTCCGAATAGCTCTTGCTGCTTGAGGCTTTGATTATAAACAATGTGAGGATGTGAGGAGCCCTACAACCCGGGACGTCACGCGCACATCGTCTGCTACTTCCGGTAAAGGTAAGGGATTTTTTTTATCAGCGACCAAAAGTTGCGAACTTTACCGGGCCGCGGATCGATTGGTACCGGGCCGCAGAAGAGTTTTTTATGAATTTTTATTATTTTTTAATTTTAATATATATATATATATATATATATATATATATATTTTTTTTTTTTTTTATATTAAAACAACATAAAAAACACAAGGTACGCTTACAATTAGAGCACCAACCCCAAAAAAAACTCCCTTTTTCATGACAATTTGGAGTCATCATCGAGAGGAGCCAGATGAGGTGGTTCGGGCATCTGGTCAGGATGCCACCCGAACACCTCCCGAGGGAGGTGTTTAGGGCACGTCCAACCGGTAGGAGGCCACGGGGAAGACACAGGACACGTTGGGAAGACTATGTCTCCCGGCTGGCCTGGGAACGCCTCGGGATCCCCCGGGAAGAGCTAGACGAAGTGGCTGGGGAGAGGGAAGTCTGGGCTTCCCTGCTTAGGCTACTACCCCCGCGACCCGACCTCGGATTAGCGGAAGAAGATGGAATGATGGATGGATGGAGTAGTTCATCATATTAATGTACAATTTATAATACAGATCCAATTCAGGATCTTTTAATGAACACAAAAACTAACAAGAGCAATCAATAGAGTGAATATTGAGTCTTACAATAAAAATTGAATATGCCAGACGGTGTTGTTCTCAACACAATTTTGGCGCGTGGTCATTCTGTACTCTCTTTTTAAATATTAAAATACAGACACCCTTTGTCAATAATGTTCTGCCGTGCAATTAGCGAGCCAACATGGACAATAATCAACATTGTTTCCAGGCTGATCTTTGGCAGGCGCTCTCTGCAGCATCCGCACGATTAGCTTGTTCTCATTACCCGATTTGATAAACGACGACATCCGCTGCTTTGATTCGCAGGACGACACACACACACAGCCAAACGGTGGCTTTTATAAGACGTGCACCGACAAAACATTTGGAATATGTGGATAAAGCAAGCAATTCTGGGAAAGTTCCACCATTTTCCATCACTTGAATATGCTAATACATTCAATTAAATCACCCGTGTTTTTAGGGATGTTTAAAATGTGTACATGAGGTTCATGGTAAGTATATTTCTATGAAATATGTAAAGCTACTGTAAAGCCAAATTCTGGAATTAGGGGTACGTGTATTTGTATTGAACCGTTTCGGTGCGGAACGAGATTCTAAGATAAAGTCTTAACAAGCCGCTTTGCTTCTTCTGCCTCTGTCTCGGCACCCAGCATTGTCCCACCCACACAACCGTCTGATTGGTTACATACATAGCGGTAACAGCCAATCAGCAGTGTGTATTCAGAGCACATGTAGTAAATGCTTCAGCGTCGAGCAGATAGGTGTTTAGCAGGTGAGCATAAGGCAGCGTACACTCCCCAAATGATAATAAACACCTCCCAGGCAACTACTACTAACATCACTATGAGCCCGTTGACCTTCTAGAAACTTAAACTGCAGCTCAGCTCGCTTGCAGTTCTGGCTTGAGGTGGAGGCTAATTAGCTTTTAGCGTAATGCTAGCTCATTTTGCGGTGTGTGTGTGTGTGTGTTTTACGGACAGAAAAGCTTTGAATGGCAGGGTCCCTGCTATCACATGTTGATAAAAATATAACATTTACATAATAAAAATCAACTACAGGCTTCCCAAATGCTGTGATAAATTAAGCATGATGAGTCGACTTGAAACTGTTTAATGTCGCACTTTTTATATGTAGAACAAAAGTTTTGTCATTTTATTTAATCCGAGCAACAATTTGAGGCAGTTTAATGTTGATTGACGTGGGCAAAATTATTATAGTGTTCCCAATGTAGAGCCATTGTTTACAAATTTGGTAAATAAATAACCGAAAAATGTATATTTTGTTGTTTTCTTACTGTACCGAAAATTAACCGAACCGTGACCTCTGAACTAAGGTACGTACCGAACCGAAATTTCTGTGTACTGGTCCACCCCTATCTGGAATACACCAAAATGTTTGAATGGAATTTTAATTCTACATCCTTCAATTCCAATTTGAATTGCAATTCTACTGTCTGTTTGTAAACGCAACTTTGGTACTTTTTAAAGGCGGTACAGTACCGAATATTAGGGATGCACCGATTAATCGGTAACCGAATATATTCGGCCGAATATGGCAAAAAAAAGCCACATTCGGCCTTCGGTGGAATGAGTTAAAAACAAGGCCGAATAGTGGCGTGTGACGCAATTTTTTGACGCGGTGACGTTGGGATATGTTGTGTACCTGTATAAGTGTATGAGGTTACAAGCACACACTTATTGAGATTTAGTGGGGCCTCTGTTTACATTATTAGCCTGTTGTGTAGGCTACCTGTATAAGTGTATGAGGTTACAAGCACACACTTATTGAGATTTAGTCGGGCCTCTGTTTACATTATTAGCCTGTTGTGTAGGCCAGTGGTCCCCAACCTTTTTTTTTTTTTTTCTTTGTCATGAAAAAGTTACGTTTTTGTCATGAAAAAGGGGAGGTTTTTGCCGTTGGTGCACTAATTGTCAGTGTATATTGTGTTTTTTATGTTGATTTAATAATTTATTTATATATTTTTATTTTTAATTTTTTTTTTTAAGAAAAATGAATTAAAAATTCTTCTACGTCCCGGTACCAATTGGGCCACGGCCCGGTGGTTGGGGACCACTGGTGTAGGCTACCTGTATAAGTGTATGAGGTTACAAGCACACACTTAATTGAGATTTATTTGAGCCTTCTGTTTACATTATTAGCATATCTACTGTGGCTAAGCAGACTTTTGCCAAAAGGACAATAATTCATTTGTTGTGGGTTTATCCACTTTAATGCACTTTATTTTTTTTGGGGGAATGCATGTTTTGTTTGAAGGCCTAATATAAATGAAAAACTTTGTGCTTTTTTTTTAAAAGCAAAGGCTACTGGAATATTAAAAAAATGTCGATATTCATTAAAAAAATTACTTCATTTGAAAAACATGTCTAAATATTTATTCTAGGCTATTTATGCAATATTAAAAAAATTGTGAAAAACTGCATTCATTATTCGGTATTCGGCCAAGCGTTTAAATTTAATTCGGATTCGGCTTCGGCCACAAATTTTCATTTCGGTGCATCCCTACCAAATATGATTCAGTAGTATCAACCAATCAATCAATGTTTACATACATAGCCCTAAATCACAAGTGTCTCAAAGGGCTGCACAAGTCACAACAACATCCTCAACCCAATGGGAAAACAATGAGACACCTTCTATCTTTCTATATACAAAGGTTTCTGCCTTGTATCTAGGCAGATACAAGGTAGAACGGTATACGGTATACTGGTACTAGACCAGTACCGGTATACCGTACAACGGTACTTCAAGGTGTACAAAGTAACTAAAATATGGACTTTTTATACAGACTGGAACCCATTATTAATGTTAAGAATGTTTCTTATGTTGCGATGAGGTGGCGACTTAGTCAGGGTGTACACCGCCTTCCGCCCAATTGTAGCTGATATAGGCACCAGCGACCCCAAAGGGAAGCAGCGGTACAAAATGGATGGATGGATGGATTGTTTCTTATGGACAAATTTGCTTTAATATACACATTGTTTAACTTACGAGTAGGGATGCACCGAAATGAAAATGTGTGGCCGAAGCCGAAGTCGAATAAAATTTAAACGCTTGGCCGAAAGCCGAATACCAAATACCGGATAATGAATGCAGTTTTTCACAATTTTTTAAATATTGCATAAATAGCCTAGAATAAATATTTAGACATGTTTTTCAAATAAAGTAATTTTTTATTGAATATTGAAATTGTTTTAATATTCCAGTAGCCTTTGCTTTTCGAAAAAAAGTACAAAGTTTTTCATTTATATTAGGCCTTCAAACAAAACATGCAGTCCAAACAAAAATAAAGTGCATTAAAGTGGATAAACCCACAACAAATGAATTATTGTCCTTTTGGCAAAAGTCTGCTTAGCCACAGTAGATATGCTAATAATGCCACAGTAGATATGCCACAGTAGATATGCTAATAATGTAAACAGAGGTCCCACTAAATCTCAATAAGTGTGTGCTTGTAACCTCATACACTTATACAGGTAGCCTACACAACAGGCTACCTGTATAAGGTAGCTTGTTAGCCACAGTAGATATGCTAATAATGCCACAGTAGATATGCTAATAATGTAAACAGAAGGCTCAAGTCAATCTCAATAAGTGTGTGCTTGTAACCTCATACACTTATACAGGTACACAACATATCCCAACGTCACCGCGTCAAAAAATTGCGTCACACGCCACTATTCGGCCTTGTTTTTAACTCATTCCACCGAATGAGTGGAATATTCGGCCGAATATATTCGGTTACCGATTAATCGGTGCGTCCCTAATTACGAGCCCTGTTCAAAAACCATGAAGGTCATAAATCAAGGTTCCACCGAATAATCCGTAGACAACCTGTCTTTTTCCAGACATTTCTCTCAGGTTGAAAATGGAATTTAGCGGTATTCAAGGATTTCTTATACATGACACTTGTTAGAACCCCATATTGGAAAAGTCGCCATCTGACAGAGGCTGACTTTGAAATCCAAATGTCTTGCTTCTTCTCCGTCTTAAGTCTTTCACCGTCTCGCTTGCCTTTTCCCTCCCTTTCTTTTTGAGTCGCTGTCTCCACACTGTGGTCTGTTTAAAATATGCCCCCTTTATCTGAGGCGCCCAGGCGGGAGAATGAAAAGGATGTCGGTCCTTAGAACCCGGGGAAAGCGCTTTGGCTCTAGCGCCAGTGTCAGAAAGCGGAGGGGAGGCCACCGAACGGGCAAATAGACACACAGCTTGCAGCATGAAAAGATTGTTCCGCGGTAGAAAGCAGGGGCGTCGCCAGACATATTTCACTGGGGCACGTGCCCCACTGTTGATCTGCAGTGCCCCAGTAAAAAATTCACCAATAAAAAAAAAACACTTCAGAGTTTTAAGCCTACATAACATAGACAACAGCGCACATACTACTTAGTATGGTAATTGATTGCTACTGTATTCACTCCGCCAATGAGCACATGGCTAATTAATATGGTAATTTATTCACGTGTGGATCGAGACTTCCGTTGAGAGAGAGAGAGAGGATGCGAATCACTGCTGAGGTCGGTAACGTTAGCCAACAACAATTTGTTAATTACATTATTTTGATTTTGATTTGACTCAAACTGTAACTCCGAGATGGATTTAAGAAAGTTATTCGCCCGCAGCAGAGAAGAAGCGAGGAATGAGAGATGTAAGTGAAGTCCTCGCTAGCTAGGCAACATTATTGTCTTAAGTTGATGCTAAGTTAGCTAACGTTATTTCTTGTATCAACACAAACATATTCATTTGCTGTACGAGCTGTCGGGGGAATTTCCAATGAACATGAAACATAATGTTGGTTATTGTCTGCTGCTTCTGCATCAATGATGATTTGGAGTCAGCATGTGTGAGTTAAATGCTTTATCTTCAGGAAGAAAAACATTTTTCCATATCATCAAGTCGTGAGCCAAATTTTTAAATCAGGTTTATTTCACTGAAAAATAGCACAGTAGACTTGTCCTGTTAATCGGTGTGACTTTGACTAAAATAATCTTGTTTTGTCACCAGAAAAATGGCTACAGCTAAAGCATCTGGTTTTGTTTCCGGAAAAAATAGGAACATTTCTGTATTTGTTTTCAGAAAGATGGCTGAAAATATCGGGTTTTGTTGCCCCATTTAGATTTTAAAAAATATATATTTCCATGTCTGTCCTGAGTCCTCCTCCAACTTGTTAGTCGGTTTGCCTTTTGCTAAAATACTCACTAGAAAAATGGCTAAAAATATCTGGTTTTGTTGCCACAATTGGATTTTTTTCTCCCTAAAAATGTTTTTTTCATGCACACATCTGACTGAAAATGACACACAATCCACTTTTATGTCACGACCCAGCAGTTGGGAACCACTGGTCAACTGTATAACAGTTACTGTAATATTTCCATGTCTGTCCAGAGTGATTGACCACTTTGCAAAAATGAAAAGGAGACGTTACAGTTTACTTCTCAGAAAATGATTCCCTGAACAGACACACAACAGTTGTTCATTTATTCTACTACTGTGGCTTTATTGTTTTGTGTATATTTGATAGTTTTGTGTATCTGAAATAGGATTAGCCACATTGCCATGAATGGAAATTAAATAATATAAAAGAACCCAGAGATGTAGGGGTGCTTTATTTTTTGTTTTACTTGTTAAATTTGCAGATGATTACTGCAAGAAATATTTCAAAAAGATTAATTGCTCTTCCTTTTTGCTTTTACCAGTAGCAGTTTAGAAGTCTGGAGTTAAAAAGTGCACAAGTAGGTCAAATGCATGAGTTAATTTCAGGTGGTTCATCAAAGATCCATACAACATCATCTGATATGATTTCATAGTTTAAAGCACTATTTATGTATTTTTTATGATAAATAAGTGCTAAAAAATGTTTTTGCTCGCGCAATTTGCATGCTCACATGAAGTATTTGTGCCCCAGGTGTGCCCCAGTAAAGTATAAGGTCTAGTGACGCCCCTGGTAGAAACCGTTTGGTTTGATGCACTTCATAATAAGGCATGGTACAAAAACAATGGAGAGGGTCAATATTTAGCAAGTTCCAGTCTCTGCGTCGTCAACACGTAAGCATTAGCGTGACGTGAGCGCGGATATTGCATGACTCCCCCGTCGGCAAAGAATAAACGCTGTCCTCCTGCATTAGTAAAAACCCTGCCTAATTTCCCTTGTCATGAAACAAGTAAGTATGTATCCCTGCAGGCGATGTTGGACACGCCTTCAGAGCATCTTTGCCATCACTCCGCTTCTCCCACGCAAACCTCAGCCACGGAAAGAAGGCGCTCACAGAACAGACGAGTTTCCAAGCGCCGTTATCTCCGAATGAAAGTCTGCAGTAGCCCCTTCCAGGTAAAGAAAGCAAGCCACAAGTCCCAGGAGGCCGCCTGGCAATGGGATCCAAGCTCGGTGCGAGGACCTCTTCCAGGCGAGCGCCGGTATCAGGAGAGACAAGGCAAACAAGGCCGACCAGGCGATGAAACCCACTGACCCAGCATGAAGAGGCGACTAATTAGAGACTGTAGTTAGGACTCCGAAGCGGGAGAGAGAGAGAGATGGGCAGAAGGCAGTTGGGAGATGAGCACAATGAGTTTGTTTAGCTTAAACGGGATTTATGGGCCCAAACAGCCACTCGTTCAGACACTCCGACACAGACTGAGGATTAGAAGTGCTGGAAAGGAAGTGTAAGGAACTCGAAGAGTGTCATTTCTTTGCGATTGTGACCAAATCCATGGTGACTTTAAGGTTTTACTACTTACGTATAAAATATTAACGGTCTAATACAACTCTAACATTTGACAACCAAACAATTAAACAAGGCGACACGGTAAAGAATCTGGGTATTATCTTTGACCCAACTCTCTCCTTTGATTCACACATTAAAAGCGTTACTAAAACGGCCTTCTTTCATCTCCGTAATATCGCTAAAATTCGCTCCATTCTGTCCACTAAAGACGCTGAGATCATTATCCATGCGTTTGTTACGCCTCGTCTCGATTACTGTAACTTATTATTTTCGGGTCTCCCCATGTCTAGCATTAAAAGATTACAGTTGGTACAAAATGCGGCTGCTAGACTTTTGACAAGAACTAGAAAGTTTGATCACATTACTCCTGTACTGTATATACCTTTATATACATATATACATACATATATACCTATACTGTATATACCTTTATATACATATATACATACATATATACCTATACTGTATATACCTTTATATACATATAAACATACATATATACCTATACTGTATATACCTTTATATACATATATACATACATATATACCTATACTGTATATACCTTTATATAAATATATACATACATATATACCTGTACTGGCTCACCTGCACTGGCTTCCTGTGCACTTAAGATGTGACTTTAAGGTTTTACTACTTACGTATAAAATACTACACGGTCTAGCTCCATCCTATCTTGCCGATTGTATTGTACCATATGTCCCGGCAAGAAATCTGCGTTCAAAGGACTCCGGCTTATTAGTGATTCCCAAAGCCCAGAAAAAGTCTGCGGGCTATAGAGCGTTTTCCGTTCGGGCTCCAGTACTCTGGAATGCCCTCCCGGTAACAGTTCGAGATGCCACCTCAGTAGAAGCATTTAAGTCTCACCTTAAAACTCATTTGTATACTCTGGCCTTTAAATAGACTCCCTTTTTAGACCAGTTGATCTGCCGTTTCTTTTCTTTTTCTTCTATGTCCCACTCTCCCTTGTGGAGGGGGTCCGGTCCGATCCGGTGGCCATGTACTGCTTGCCTGTGTATCGGCTGGGGACATTTCTGCGCTGCTGATCCGCCTCCGCTTGGGAGGGTTTCCTGCTGGCTCCGCTGTGAACGGGACTCTCGCTGCTGTGTGGGATCCGCTTTGGACTGGACTCCCGCAACTCTGTTGGATCCATTATGGATTGAACTTTCACAGTATCATGTTGGACCCGCTCGACATCCATTGCTTTCCTCCTCTCCAAGGTTCTCATAGTCATCATTGTCACCGACGTCCCACTGGGTGTGAGTTTTCCTTGCCCTTATGTGGGCCTACCGAGGATGTCGTAGTGGTTTGTGCAGCCCTTTGAGACACTAGTGATTTAGGGCTATATAAGTAAACATTGATTGATTGATTGATAGCTCCGTACTATCTTCCCATTTATATTGTAGCATATTTCCCGGCAAGGAATCTGCGTTCAAAGAACCGCGGCTTATTAGTGATTCCCAGAGCCCAAAAAAAGTCTGCGGGCTATAGAGCGTTTTCGATTCGGGCTCAGGTACTCTGGAATGCGCTCTCGGTAACAGTTAGAGATGCTACCTCGGTAGAAGCATTTAAAGGGGAACATTATCAGCAGACCTATGTAAGCATCAATATATACCTTGATGGTGCAGAAAAAAGACCATCTATTTTTTTAACCGATTTCCGAACTCTAAATGGGTGAATTTTGGCGAATTAAACGCCTTTCTGTTTAATGTGCTGGAGGCGATGACGTCAGAATGTGACATCACCGAGGTAACACACCCGCCATTTTCATTTTCAACACATTACAAACACCGGGTCTCAGCTCTGTTATTTTCCGGTTTTTTGACTATTTTTTGGAACCTTGGAGACATCATGCCTCGTCGGTGTGTTGTCGGAGGGTGTAACAACACTAACAGGGAGGGATTCAAGTTGCACCACTGGCCCGAAGATGCGAAAGTGGCAAGAAATCTGCCGCCAGACCCCCATTGAATGTGCCAGAGTGTCTCCACATTTGACCGGCGATGCTAAGACAGACATGGTACAGAGATGTATGGATAACCTGCAGATGCATTTGCAACGATAGTCAACGAAATCACAAAAGTGAGTTTTGTTGATGTTGACTGCCAGCTAATCGATGCTAATATGCTACGCTAATCGATGCTAACATGCTATTTACCGGCGGTGCTAAAGCAGACATGGAACAGAGATGTATGGATAACCTGCAGATGCATTTGCAACTATATTACGTTTCCTTCCACCCACATTTAATGCGACAAAAAACACTTACCAATCGACGGATTTAAGTTGCTCCAGTGTCAAAAAATGCGAAAGTCCTGATCGTTTGGTCCGCACATTTTACCGGCGATGCTAACGCAGCTATTCGGCCATGCTATGGCTATGAATAGCGTCAATAGCTATTCGCTCAATAGCTTCAGTTTCTTCTTCAATATTTTCATACTCCAACCATCTGTTTCAATACATGCGTAATCTGTTGAATCGCTTAAGTCGCTGAAATCCGAGTTTGAATCCGAGCTAATGTCGCTATATCTTGCTGTGGTATTCCCATTGTTTGTTTACATTGGCAGCACTGTGTGACGTCACAGGGAAATGGCCAGTGTCTTCGCAGAGAGCCGAAAATAAGGCACTTTAAAGCTTTATTTAGGGATATTCCGAGACCGGTAACATTTTAAAAAAAACTGATTTTTATTGTTTTTAACCCTTTTGAAATTGTGATAATGTTCCCCTTTAAGGTTTTACTACTTCCGTATAAAATATTAATGGTCTATCTCCATCCTATCTTCCCATTTATATTGTAGCATATTTCCCGGCAAGAAATCTGTGTTCAAAAAACTGCGGCTTATTAGTGATTCCCAGAGGCCAAAAAAAGTCTGCGGGCAATAGAGCGTTTTCTATTCGGGCTCAGATACTCTGGAATGCCCTCCCGGTAACAGTTCGAGATGCTACCTCAGTAGAAGGACTTAAGCCCCATCTTAAAACTAATTTGTATACTCTAGCCTTTAAATAGACCTCCTTTTTAGACCAGTTGATCTGCTGTATCTTTTCTGATCCGCCCCCCTATCCTGCGTGGAGAGGTTATCAGGTAACCACAGATGAGGCGTTAGCTGTTCAAAGCAGGGACCCGGTGTGGACCACTCATCTGTGCATCAGTCGGGGACGTCTCTGCGCTGCTGACTTGTCTCCACTCAAGATGTTTCTCCTATGTCCGCCCCTCCCTTATGGAGGGGGTCCGGTCCGATGACCATGGATGAAGTACTGGCTGTCCAGAGTCGAGACCCAGGATGGACCGCTCGTCGGGACCCAGGATGAACCGCTCGCCTGTGTATGGGTTGGGGACATCTCTACGCTGCTGATCCGCCTCCGCTTGAGATGGTTTCCTGTGGACGGGACTCTTGCTGCTGTCTTGGATCCGCTTGAACTGAACTCTCGCGGCTGTGTTGGAGCCACTATGGATTGAACTTTCACAGTATCATGTTAGACCCGCTCGACATCCATTGCTTTCGGTCCCCTAGAGGGGGGGGGTTGCCCACATCTGAGGTCCTCTCCAAGGTTTCTCATAGTCAGCATTGTCACTGGCGTCCCACTGGATGTGAATTCTCCCTGCCCACTGGGTCTGAGTTTTCCTTGCCCTTTTGTGGGTTCTTCCGAGGATGTTGTAGTCGTAATGATTTGTGCAGTCCTTTGAGACATTTGTGATTTGGGGCTATATAAATAAACATTGATTGATTGATGATTGATGTTCCCTGCTCCCAAGTTTGTTTTCATATTATAAGTACGACTTCTGTTTCTTGCTCGATACCTGCTAGCTTCCACGCCGGGCCTTTTTGTTTGTTATCCGCCCACGTGCGCGCTTTTTGTTTGTACCATTTGTTTGTTTTTGTTTTGGACTCTCACACTATTAACAAGATCCACTCAACGTCCATTGGACCGGTCGCCCAGGGTGGGGTCCCCGCATCTGCGGTCCCCTCCAAGGTTTCCTATTGTATCCCATTGGGTTTAGTTTTTTCTTGCCCTGATATGGGATCTGTCGTGTTGGCTTGTGCAGCCCTTTGAGACACTTGTAATTTAGGGCTATATAAATAAACTTTGATTTGATTTGAAAGGACGGATGGATGGATTAAAAAGGAACATTTTGTTCCTCTGGTCCCACTCTCGTATTGTTCCCGGTGAGGCTTGTCATTTACGATTCCAGGGACCACCCCCCCCCCCCCCAGCCCCACAAGGCTCTCGGCGGATGGGGTGAGAGGGGGTGGGGGTAACAGGATGTGGTCATTATGCCGTTCCCCTGCACTCGTTTCTCAAAGAACATGAAATCAAACATGCATGAGACGGTGACAGTGTCTCACTCTCCGGTCTCAGAAAAGCACTTAGAAGACCGCGTTCCTGTTCAGAAGGGAACTCAAGGGTGAAGGGAGGAAGGTAGATGAGAGTTGACATATTGCCTGATTTTTTTGCACGTACAAAACATCGGTTGAAGTTGGAAAAAAATGCAACAACTGACAGGATGGAAAGGACAGAACTCATACCGTACGACAAGTGTCCCTTATGTCGCGAATACTCAGAGTTCGACTTCAGATTTTTAAACATCCAACCTGAATATCGTCAAACCAGACCGGTCTGTTTTTGGGACTTCTTCAAGACATATATATATATATATATATATATATATTTTTTTTTTTTTTTTTAGGAATAATTAAATCAACATAAAAAAACAATACATACATTATATAACAATATGGATCAATTTTCAAGCGTTGACCGGTCCGCAGCTACAAAAAGGTTGGGGACCATCCATCCATCCATTTTCTACCGCTTATCCCCTTTCGGGGTCGCGGGGGGGCGCTGGCGCCTATCTCAGCTACAATCGGGCGGAAGGCGGGGTACACCCTGGACAAGTCGCCACCTCATCGGGGACCACTGCTTTAAAATATTCTTTACATTATTTCCATTGTGTACTCTTCTTATTCTCAGAAAATTGCCCTTTTATTGAGGGACCGTAATATCAGTTTTTCTCGTACATGCATTTGACATCCGCAAATAAATTTGGATGGCAAAAATACATTTGGCGCTACCTGTTCGCCCTCAGCTGGCATCGTAACACAGCTCAGCCGGTGTGCCAGAGAATAAGAAGACTTAGCAGGAGGGATCAGTGTTGCCAATAAAGCCCCTTAGTCCCTGTATTTAGCAGGTCTTCAGACCCCGTTTTATCTCATTTTTGGAAAAAAAGCGACGAGCCTCACCGGGACCAGAGGAACAAAATGTTCAAGGTACTCAAAGCGCTTTGACACTACTTCCACATTCACACACACATTCACACACTGATGGAGGGAGCTGCCATGCAAGGCGCTAACCAGCACCCATCAGGAGCAAGGGTGAAGTGTCTTGCTCAGGACACAACGGACATGACCAGGTTGGTACTAGGTGGGGATTGAACCAGGGACCCTCGGGTTGCGCACGGCCACTCTTTTCCTTTTCACCATTTCCAGGTCTAAATTCGATGCCAAAGTTGACCAACTTTTTGGATTACGTCCTCAACCTTCTACTATCAAGGTGAGAGGCATTATTTATGATCTGGAACAACCTTTCACGAGCGCCGAGGCCAGAAAGCAGCTCACCATATTTATTTATTTTAATTGGTATTACTTATAGAGTATACTGTGAATAAATTGAGAACAGGAAGTGAACACAAGTTTTAGCAACTGCTATGCAAAGGAAAAGCGGTAGGATTAAATAAGCTCTGCTTCTTCCTACTTTTTTTCGAACATGTTGAATAGACAAACTGGAAATTGTGATTTATCAGGCATGCATGTTCGAAATAAACACAAACTCAACTCAACTCAACTTAAACAGTCAGTATAGATAGCAGCATACGCTTGTTAGCTCTTATAAATAGTTTGTCTGTGTTAGCACTTATAATAACAATATCAGTAACTACGGGTGTAACGGTACGTTTATTTCTATTGAACCGTTTCGGTACGGGGGTTTCGGTTCGGTTTGGAGGTGTACCGAACGAGTTCTCACACGGACAGATTAGGTAGCGCACCGCAGGTTGTGTAAACAATGCAGAGCGAGGCACAACACACGGCAGGCTAACAGCGACCGGGCTAGGACAACATGCAAAAGCCAGAGCTGGAAGACCCTCCTGCCCGTTTGGGAACACTTTGGCTTCGCAGTGCGATACAACAATGGAGATTTGCCGACATTGTTGAGCAGCAGTAGGGTATGCTTCTGCCAACACGTCAAACATGCTAACTCCTTTGAAGCGGCACTACCGCAATCAAGAAACCTCTCCTCGGCGAGTCAGGCAGGGCTGAAGCGAATACAAATGTTTTTATAGCAGCAGATTTAAGACCATCCATCCATTTTCTACCGCTTGTACCGTTCGGGGTCACAGGGGTTACTGTATTGCATTAAAAACTAGATTTTGACCCACTTCTATGGTGGAAAAACAATAAGCCCATATATCCTCTTACTGCCAAGTTAACCAGGCTAGGGGGGGGGGGGTGTTGATGAACGTGGACCCCGACTTAAACAAGTTGAAAAACTTATTGGGGTGTTTTTGCTTCAGTGGTCAATTGCACGGAATATGTACTGTACTGTGCAATCTACTAATAAAAGTCTCAATCAATCAATCAAAAAAAGCACTTTATATTTAGAAAGGTTTTGTTAAGAAACCATTCTGAGCCTCATGTTATTTAGTTTTTATTTCATATATGTTGACCACATTAACCCTGGCAATGGACCCTGTGTGTATATATGTATGTTATGCCATTGTTTACAAATTTGGTAAATAAATAACCAAAAAATGTACATTTTGTTGTTTCCTTACTGTACCGAAAATGAACCGAACCGTGACCTGTAAACCGAGGTACGTACAGAACCGAAAATTGTGTGTACTGTTACACCTCTATCAGTAAAACTTCAACAAAATTCAGGAGTATTGTTATTTATGGGGTGTTAGAGGTGGAATAGAGGACCTCCTAATGGCTCCATTGTAAGCAGACTTTTACTTAAGTTTATTTAAAGGGGAACATTATCACAATTTCAAAAGGGTTAAAAACAATAAAAATCAGTTCCCAGTGGCTTGTTGTATTTTTTGAAGTTTTTTTCAAAATTTTACCGGTCCCGGAACATCCCTAAATAAAGCTTTAAAGTGCCTTATTTTCGCTATCTTCGAAACCACTGTCCATTTCCCTGTGACGTCATACAAGGCTGCCAATACAAACAACATGGCGGTTACCACAGCAAGATATAGCGACATTAGCTCGGATTCAGACTCGGATTTCAGTGGTTTAAGCGATTCAACAGATTACGCATGTATTGAAACAGACCAAACGATCAGGACTTTCGCATCTTGTGACACTGGAGCAACTTAAATCCGTCGATTGGTAAGTGTTTGTTTCGCATTAAATGTGGGTATCTAGTTTCTAATGTACATACAAATAGCGTAAATAGCATGTTAGCATCGATTAGCGTAGCATGTTAGCATCGATTAGCTGGCAGTCATGCCGTGACCAAACATGTCTGATTAGCACATAAGTCAACAACATCAACAAAACTCACCTTTGTGATTTTGTTGACTTAATCGTTGCAAATGCATCTGCAGGTTATCCATACATCTCTGTGCCATGTCTGTCTTAGCATCGCCGGTTAAATGTGAAGACACTCCTGCACATTCAATGGGGGTCTGGCGGCAGATTTCTTGCCAGTGGTGCAACTTGAATCCCTCCCTGTTAGTGTTGTTACACCGACGAGGCATGATGTCTCCAAGGTTCCAAAAAATAGTCGAAAAAACGGAAAATAACAGAGCTGAGACCCGGTGTTTGTAATGTGAAAATGAATATGGCGGCTGTGTTACCTCGGTAACGTCACATTCTGACGTCATCACTAAAAGACCGATAAACAGAAAGGCGTTTAATTTGCCAAAATTCACCCATTTAGAGTTCGGAAATCGGTTAAAAAAATACATGGTCTTTTTTCTGCAACATCAAGGTATATATTGACGCTTGCATAGGTTTGGTGATAATGTTCCCCTTTAAAAGTTAGAATGCATTAAATGATCATGAACAATAGGCAAAATTCCCCCAAAATAGTGCAGTTCCCAGCTAAAATGTAGTGCTTCTCTTTTAAAAACATATTACGCCTATAGTGCGACACAGTCATCTAAAATGCTTACTTTTGCTTCGGCTTTTCAAACAAAACAATTATTTTCCCATTATTTACCAGTGCAAACTAAAAAGATCCCCCCTAAAATCCCTGTACAAATATCTCCTAAGCCCTGTTTATTTTTCAAGGTTGCCGCGACAACTGACGGACAAACTCTTGCCGCCGCCGTCTATTCCTGCGAGGCAAGGCTGGCATATTGCAGCGTTGATATTACGATTGGTATGAGAAGGCGTTTAAGTGTGTTGAATCACTTGGCGCCAGGAGGCCGCCAAGGAGAGTATTTGAGCAATTATTTGAGATAGAAATCACATTCCGTGCGGCGGACGCTCATGTTATAGCTTGTAAGACATGACAAGGTAATGTTGCTTCACTGCAGTTTGTTACCACGACAGTCAGGCTGCAAAGTGGGGTTGGATGCAACTTTTGGGTCTTTGCATGCTGTAGAAGCCACAGTGTTATCCTTTACCCTGCAATTACTCAGCTTGCACTTGAAGCCCGCTTAACTGGAGACTCTTTGGCTAGAATTACAACTAGGGATGCACCGAAATAAAAATTTGTGGCCGAAGCCGAATAAAATTTAAACGCTTGGCCAAAGGCCGAATACCGAATAATGAATGCAGTTTTTCACAATTTTTTTCATATTGCATAAATAGCCTAGAATAAATATTTAGACATGTTTTTCAAATAAAGTATTTTTCTATTAAATATTGACATTTTTTTTTAATATTCCAGTAGCCTTTGCTTTTCAAAAAAAAGCACAAAGTTTTTCATTTATATTAGGCCTTCAAACAAAACATGCATTCCAAAAAAAAAAATAAAGTGCATTAAAGTGGATAAACCCACAACAAATGAATTATTGTCCTTTTGGCAAAAGTCTGCTTAGCCACAGTAGATATGCTAATAATGTAAACAGAAGGCTCAAGTCAATCTCAATTAAGTGTGTGCTTGTAACCTCATACACTTATACAGGTAGCCTACACAACAGGCTAATAATGTAAACAGAGGACCCACTAAATCTCAAAAGCGTTACTAAAACTGCCTTCTTTCATCCCCGCAATATCGCTAAAATTCGCTCCATTTTGTCCACTAAAGACGCCGAGATCATTATCCATGCGTTTGTTACGTCTCGTCTCGATTACTGTAACGTATTATTTTCGGGTCTCCCCATGTCTAGCATTAAAAGATTACAGTTGGTACAAAATGCGGCTGCTAGACTTTTGACAAGAACAAGAAAGTTTGATCACATTACGCCTGTACTGTATATACCTTTATATACATATATACATACATATATACCTATACTGTATATATCTTTATATTCATATATACATACATATATACCTATACTGTATATACCTTTATATACATATATACATACATATATACCTATACTGTATATACCTTTATATACATATATACATACATATATACCTATACTGGCTCACCTGCACTGGCTTCCTGTGCACTTAAGATGTGACTTTAAGGTTTTACTACTTACGTATAAAATACAACACGGTCTAGCTCCATCCTATCTTGCCGATTGTATTGTACCATATGTCCCGGCAAGAAATCTGCGTTCAAAAGACTCCGGCTTATTAGTGATTCCTAGAGCCCAAAAAAAGTCTGCGGGCTATAGAGCGTTTTCCGTTCGGGCTCCAGTACTCTGGAATGCCCTCCCGGTAACAGTCGAGATGCTACCTCAGTAGAAGCATTTAAGTCTCACCTTAAAACTCATCTGTATACTCTAGCCTTTAAATAGACCTCCTTTTTAGACCAGTTGATCTGCCGCCTCTTTTCTTTCTCCTATGTCCCCCCCTCCCTTGTGGAGGGGGTCCGCTCCGATGACCATGGATGAAGTACTGGCTGTCCAGAGTCGAGACCCAGGATGGACCGCTCGTCGGGACCCAGGATGGACCGCTCGCCTGTATCGGTTGGGGACATCTCTACGCTGCTGATCCGCCTCCGCTTGAGATGGTTTCCTGTGGACGGGACTCTCGCTGCTGTCTTGGATCCGCTTGAACTGAACTCTCGCGGCTGTGTTGGAGCCACTATGGATTGAACTTTCACAGTATCATGTTAGACCCGCTCGACATCCATTGCTTTCGGTCCCCGAGAGGGGGGGGGGGGGTTGCCCACATCTGAGGTCCTCTCCAAGGTTTCTCATAGTCAGCATTGTCACTGGCGTCCCACTGGATGTGAATTCTCCCTGCCCACTGGGTGTGAGTTTTCCTTGCCCTTTTGTGGGTTCTTTCGAGGATGTTGTAGTCGTAATGATTTGTGCAGTCCTTTGAGACATTTGTGATTTGGGGCTATATAAATAAACATTGATTGATTGATTGATAAGTGTGTGCTTGCAACCTCATACACTTATACAGGTTATACACTTATACTGTTCTGTCCCCCTGTAATGTTTGTCTGATCTTGAATGGGATTGTGCTGAAAATTGTAATTTTCCTGAAGGAACTCTCCTGACGGAATAAATAAAGTACTATCTATCTATCTATCTAGGTAGCCTACACAACAGGCTAATAATGTAAACAGAGGCCCCACTAAATCTCAATAAGTGTGTGCTTGTAACCTCATACACTTATACAGGTACACAACATTGTAACCTCATACACTTATACAGGTACACAACATTGTAACCTCATACACTTATACAGGTACACAACATATCCCAACGTCACCACACGTTGGTTGATTGCGTCACCGCGTCAAAAAATTGCGTCACACGCCACTATTCGGCCTTGTTTTTAACTCATTCCATCGAAGGCCGAATGTGGCTTTTTTTTTGCCATATTCGGCCGAATATATTCGGTTACCGATTAATCGGTGCATCCCTAATTACAACTTTAGGTAGCAGGCAGTCAGGTCTCTGACACCCAAGGTGAACTTTTCAACTCGAAAAACCGCCCCTTGAGCCTTAATTCTCCAAATGAGTCTTTAAAAAGAAAAGGGAAAAAAAAAAAAAAAAAAAAACGCTCCGAGGCAACACAAGTTATTACAAAAGACAAAAATAGGGTGAGGCCGGCCGGCACACGAGTGGGAGGGGCCGTGAAAGTAGTAAAACAAGAATCTGTGTCAAGTGAAGAGGAGTATTTCCCCGGCGCGAGCTGGAAATGTCAAGGCTGTCACAACATTGATTAGCTTTTTTTTTTTTTTTTTTTTTTGGGGGCCAGGTCTTAAACAATTAGCAGCTGTGGACACGCAGTAACAAGCACGGCTAAATTGCTGAGTAACACAAAGCTAATTACTCACAAACGTTCTCCGTGCTCGTCTTCCTAATTGTTCTTTGCTCGGGAGTTAACAGATGCACAAAGATCCCCCCCCCCCCCCAATCCCAATCCTATGAATCACTGACATTGCGAGGAGAGTGCATGTGGAGGCTGCAAAAACACGCGCGACATTGAACGCACCAGGGCGACGACTCGGAAAAATGTTGTCGTTTCTGGCAACCCTTTATTTATTTAATCATCCATCCATTTCCTACCGCTTATTCCCTTTTGGGGTGGCGGGGGGCGCTGGCGCCTATCTCAGCTACAATCGGGCGGAAGGCGGGGTGCACCCTGGACAAGTCGCCACCTCAAAGATACTGAAATTCCACGACATAGTGGAATTGCAAACAGCTAAGATTATACACAAAGAATATACAACAATTCTTCTCAACAAAAGAAGAGAAATATAATCTTAGAGAAAAATGTCATTTAAAACATTTGTATGCACGTACAACACTTAAGACCTTCAGTATATCAGTATCCATCCATCCATCTTCTTCCGCTTATCCGAGATCGGGTCGCGGGGGTAGCAGCCTAAGCAGGGAAACCCAGACTTCCCTCTCCCCAGCCACTTCGTCTAGCTCTTCCCGGGGGATCCCGAGGCGTTCCCAGGCCAGCCGGGAGACATAGTCTTCCCAACGTTTCCTGGGTCTTCCCCGTGGCCTCCTACCGGTTGGACGTGCCCTAAACACCTTGGGTGGCATCCTGACCAGATGCCCGAACCACCTCATCTGGCTCCTCTCCATGTGGAGGAGCAGCGGCTTTACTTTGAGTTCCTCCCGGATGGCAGAGCTTCTCACCCTAAGGGAGAGACCTGGAAATTAATTTGGGCCGCTTGTACCCGTGATCTTATCCTTTCGGTCATGACCCAAAGCTCATGACCATAGGTGAGGATGGGAACGTAGATCGACCGGTAAATTGAGAGCTTTGCCTTCCGGCTCAGCTCCTTCTTCACCACAACGGATCGGTACAACGTCCGCATTACTGAAGACACCGCACAGATCCGCCTGTCGATCTCACGATCCACTCTTCCCCCCACAAGACTCCTAGGTACTTGAACTCCTCCACTTGGGGCAGGGTCTCCTCCCCAACCCGGAGATGGCATTCCACCCTTTTACGGGCGGGGAACCATGGACTCGGACTTGGAGGTGCTGATTCTCATTCCGGTCGCTTCACACTCGGCTGCGAACCGATCCAGTGAGAGCTGAAGATCCCGGCCAGATGAAGCCATCAGGACCACATCATCTGCAAAAAGCAGAGACCTAATCCTGCGGCCACCAAACCGGAACCCCTCAACGCCTTGACTGCGCCTAGAAATTCTGTCCATAAAAGTTATGAACAGAACCGGTGACAAAGGACAGCCTTGGCGGAGTCCAACCCTCACTGGAAACGTGACCGACTTACTGCCGGCAATTCGGACCAAGCTCTGGCACTGATCATACAGGGAGCGGACCGCCACAATAAGACAGTCCGGTACCCCATACTCTCTGAGCACTCCCCACACGGTCCAATGCCTTCTCCAAGTCCACAAAGCACATGTAGACTGGTTGGGCAAACTCCCATGCACCCTCAAGAACCCTGCCCAGAGTATAGAGCTGGTCCACAGTTCCACGACCAGGACGAAAACCACACTATATCAGTATGTGGAATTAAATGATGGAATGGATTAAGCAAAGCAATCAAACAATGTACTAATATGATCCACTTCAAGAAACTCTTCAAACTGGAAGTGCTTACAAAGTACAAAAAATGAAGAACTATGATAAACATTCTGATTTTACTCACCCATTCATTCTCAAAATAATCTGATTTATCTCATCGTATGGAATAAAACTTACTTCACCAATTATTTATTTATTTGTATCGTGATTACTTATTACTTAAGGAGTATACATTGTGAATACATTGAGAACAGGAAGTGAACCAAAGTTTTAGCAACTCTTATGTAAAGAAAAGGGGTCGGATTAAATAAACTCGGCTTCTTCCTACTCCTTTTTCGAACATGCTGAAAAGAGAAACTGGAAATTATGATGTATCATGTAGTATGCTTGCATGTTCCAAATAAACTCAAACTCCAAAAAAACTCAATGGAAACGCAGCATATTTGACATTTTTTGGACTATTTTTTATTTTTATTTTGCAGAGAACGCTGGTTCTCAGGAGGATATCGAGCAGGCAACACTACACTGAAATCTAAGCAAAATGTAATATTTGACACGCTTCGTTCAATTCGTTTTCTTTATTTTCATGACTACCGTATTTTCCGCACTATAAGGCGCACCTAAAAACCAAAAATGTTCACAAAGGCTGACAGTGCGCCTTAATATTGAGCCACAACAGGTAAGCAGCCGCCGATTTTATTTTCCCCCGTCGGAGAAGAAGCCGCAATACACCGCTTCCCACCTACAGCTTTCTTCTTTGACGTCTCCATTATTCATTGAACAAATTGCAAAAGATTCAGCAACACAGACGTCCAGAATACTGTGGAATTATGCGATGAAAACAGACGACTTATAAGCTGGGAACGATGCTGGAACAAAATGTCCTCTACAATGCGTGACGTCACATCATACCGAGACGTTTCAGCAGGATAGTTCGGCGCGAAATTTAAAGTTGCAATTTAGTAAAGTAAAGCGGCCGTATTGGCATGTGTTGCAATGTTAATATTTCATCATTGATGAATAAACTATCAGACTGCGTGGTAGTCCTTTAAGAGTGTTTAACCCGGAAAAATGTGGTTTCAGTGCAAGTGTTGGGAAGACTCTTTAGTAGGGATGCACCGATTAATCGGTAACCGAATGCGGCTGCTAGACTTTTGACAAGAACAAGAAAGTTTGATCATATTACGCCTGTACTGTATATACCTTTATATACATATATACATACATATATACCTATACTGTATATACCTTTATATACATATATACATACATATATACCTATACTGTATATACCTTTATATACATATATACATACATATATACCTATACTGGCTCACCTGCACTGGCTTCCTGTGCACTTAAGATGTGACTTTAAGGTTTTACTACTTTCGTATAAAATACTACACGGTCTAGCTCCATCCTATCTTGCCGATTGTATTGTACCGTATGTCCCGGCAAGAAATCTGCGTTCAAAGGACTCCGGCTTATTAGTGATTCCTAGAGCCCAAAAAAAGTCTGCGGGCTATAGAGCGATTTCCGTTCGGGCTCCAGTACTCTGGAATGCCCTCCCGGTAACAGTTCGAGATGCTACCTCAGTAGAAGCATTTAAGTCTCACCTTAAAACTCATCTGTATACTCTAGCCTTTAAATAGACCTCCTTTTTAGACCAGTTGATCTGCCGATTCTTTTCTTTCTCCTATGTCCCCCCCTCCCTTGTGGAGGGGGTCCGGTCCGATGACCATGGATGAAGTACTGGCTGTCCAGAGTTGAGACCCAGGATGGACCGCTCGCCTGTGTATTGGTTGGGGACATCTGTACGCTGCTGATCCGCTTGAGATGGTTTCCTGTGGACGGGACTCTCGCTGCTGTCTTGGATCCGCTTGAACTGAACTCTCGCGGCTGTGTTGGAGCCACTATGGATTGAACTTTCACAGTATCATGTTAGACCCGCTCGACATCCATTGCTTTCGGTCCCCTAGAGGGGGGGGGGTTGCCCACATCTGAGGTCCTCTCCAAGGTTTCTCATAGTCAGCATTGTCACTGGCGTCCCACTGGATGTGAATTCTCCCTGCCCACTGGGTGTGAGTTTTCCTTGCCCTTTTGTGGGTTCTTCCGAGGATGTTGTAGTCGTAATTATTTGTGCAGTCCTTTGAGACATTTGTGATTTGGGGCTATATAAATAAACATTGATTGATTGATATATTCGGCCGAATATGGCAAAAAAAAGCCTTCGGTGGATTGAGTTAAAAACAAGGCCGAATAGTGGCGCGTGACGCAATTTTTTGACGCGTTGACGCAATCAACCTAAGTGCGGTGACGTTGGGATATGTTGTGTACCTGTATAAGTGTATGAGGTTACAAGCACACACTTAATTGAGATTTACTTGAGCCTTCTGTTTACATTATTAGCATATCTACTGTGGCTAAGCAGACTTTTGCCAAAAGGACAATAATTCATTTGTTGTGGGTTTATCCACTTTAATGCACTTTATTTTTTTTGGAATGCATGTTTTGTTTGAAGGCCTAATATAAATGAAAAACTTTGTGCTTTTTTTGAAAAGCAAAGGCTACTGGAATATTAAAAAAATGTCAATATTCAATTAAAAATACTTCATTTGAAAAACATGTCTAAATATTTATTCTAGGCTATTTATGCAATATTAAAAAAATTGTGAAAAACTGCATTCATTATTCGGTATTCGGCCAAGCGTTTAAATTTTATTCGGCTTCGGCTACAAATTTTCATTTCGGTGCATCCCTACTCTTTAGTGAATCAGACACTCTTCTGTCTTGCCTCACAGCCCGCCTGGCTGATTTACTGGCTGGCTAGAGAGAGAGAGAGAGAGAGAGAGAGAGAGAGAGAGAGAGAGATAGAGAGAGAGGCCCCGGGAGGGACAACAGAAGGAAAGCAAACGCACACATAAACACACGCACTTCCAAGTTTCAAACAGTTGCAGATGGCCTCTTTCCTCCGTGATTTATCGGGTTACCTGCTCGGAGCAAGCGTGCTTTTTTTTTCTTGCCATGACTTATGTAGACCACAAGGAAGTACTTTACATTTAGAAAAAAAGTATATATATATATGACTCCTTTCATGCGCCTTATAATCTGGTGCACCTTCACAGGGTTCCCCGTCAACGGTCCGTTGACGTTCTAGAAACACAAGCGGCAGCTCAACTCGCTCGCAGGCCTTGAGGTGAAGGCTAATTAGCTTTTAGCGTAACGTTAGCTTATTTTGCGGCATGTGTGTGTGTGTGTTAAGGACTGTAAAACATAATCTATGCAACATTTTAACCACCGAACCACCATTACATGTTACTGTATGTAGACCACAAGGAAGTGTTTTACATTTAGAACAAAATCATATGACGGGTGCGCGTGATGTCACGCATTGTAGAGGACTTTGTGTTCAGGCACCGTTCCGTTCACAGCCATTAGTCGTCTCTTTTCATCGCATAATTCCGCGGTATTATGGAATCTTTTGCAATTCGTTCGATGAATAATGGAGACGTCAAAGAAGAAAGCTGTAGGTGGGAAGCGGTGTATTGCGGCCGCCTTTAGCAACACAAACACAGCCGGTGTTTCATTGTTTACATTCCCGAAAGATGACGGTGAAGCTTTACTATGGAACGGAGCGGTCAAGGGCTTATTTTGCGGCATGTGTGTGTGTGTGTTACGGACAGGTGAAAAGGATTGGCCACTGTAAAACATAATCTATGCAACATTTTAACCACCGAACCACCATTACATGTTACTGTATGTAGACCACAAGGAAGTGTTTTACATTTAGAACAAAATCATATGACGGGTGCGCGTGATGTCACGCATTGTAGAGGACTTTGTGTTCAGGCACCGTTCCGTTCACAGCTATTAGTCGTCTCTTTTCATCGCATAATTCCGCAGTATTATGGAATCTTTTGCAATTTGTTCGATGAATAATGGAGACGTCAAAGAAGAAAGCTGTAGGTGGGAAGCGGTGTATTGCGGCCGCCTCTAGCAACACAAACACAGCCGGTGTTTCATTGTTTACATTCCCGAAAGATGACGGTGAAGCTTTACTATGGAACGGAGCGGTCAAGGGAACATGGTTCCCTCCCACATGTCAACCGGCAGGTTTCGGTGAGAAAATGCTGGTAATTATAAATAATAAATAAATGGGTTGTACTTGTATAGCGCTTTTCTACCTTCAAGGTACTCAAAGCGCTTTGACACTACTTCCACATTTACCCATTCACACACACATTCACACACTGATGGAGGGAGCTGCCATGCAAGGCGCCAACCAGCACCCATCAGGAGCAAGGGTGAAGTGTCTTGCTCAGGACACAACGGACGTGACGAGGTTGGTACTAGGTGGGATTTGAACCAGGGACGCTCGGGTTGCGCACGGCCACTCTCCCCACTGCGCCACGCCGTTAATCGGCTCTTACCGTAGACATGAGCGGAGAGCTTGCGTCGTTCCTCCTGCGCCTGTTAAAGAGGCAGCTGCGGACTCCCTTGCCTCCTGGTTTAAATGTAACTTAGATATCGGGTGTCACTGTGTAAAGCGCTTTGAGTCACTTGAGAAAAGCGCTATATAAATATAATTCACAATAATTCACAATGACTTCATGTCGGGCGAGGACCAAAACAAAAACAAGGCTCGTTAAAGTGTTGCTGCTGAAACCAATTCATTACATCATCAATTACCAAGTACACTGGAGGGGGTGCACTTCCCCCACCCCCGCTTCCAAAAAGCTTGTTTACACGCTCTCCAAGATGCAAGCCTTGGACACCTGCAATCCGGTGCAACGCTGCTGCAATAAAAGCTGGCAAGGCAGGAGGTTGCTGTGCTTTTGTTGAGCCGCTGCCGGAAAAAAAAGACAAGCAAAGCCACCTTCTGCTTGTATTTCTAATGTTCGGAGACAGGAATGAATGAATGGGTGCTAGTCCCCCCACCCCCGAGCACTCTGCCCCGGCTGGCCTCCCATCCAGACAAGAGGAATTTAATAGGGAGGATCCTGCAGACTTAAGGCCGAGGGAATCCAACAGCTTGGACAAATGTGCTCACCGCTGCTGCGAGTGATTCAGTGCCGAGGCATCCAGGTGTTTCTCCACATGTGCACCGACATGTCGTGCAGGGACTCGCACCTGTGCGTTGTCTCGTTTCGATAAGTGCCGCTGCCAAGGAGATGATGTGTTCATCGCCGTTTGTTTACGAGTTACCGTGATGCGGTTTTCCAAAAATAATCGCGGGGATTGTGGGAAATCTGCATAAAAAAGGTCTGTTGTGGCAATGTTTTGTTGGGGGGAGCAGCACCAGCAAAAAGGGACTTAGCGTATTTCCTTGAATTGCCGCCGGGGCGCTGATTAATTCAAAACCTCTTTTCACTCCTGCGCTTACCAAAGGCATGCGGTAAAAGTAAGCATGCTGTTACGAAGGACTGGAGCAGGCAGGAATGAAGGTAGGAGCAGATTTTAATAGAAATAACCAAAGTAACACTTGACAAAGGGGCAAAACAAAGGTGTGCCTTAGCGCGGGAAGCTAAACGCTACGAGAGGCAGAGTTCAGCGTTCGAAGTAGCGCGAGCCGAGCGCGCGGCGGCTAAGCTAAACTTAGCGTGGAACAAACAACAGGGAAACAAGAATAGACAACATAACAGTCGCCTTAAGCGAGAAAAACGTCCAGGAGGAACTGAGGTAGCAGTCGGTCTTGAATACACCGCAATAATTAACGACCGGTGCAGGTGAAACAATTACGTTGCCATGGTGACGAGTATAAACTAACTCGGGGGAACGGCAGAGTCCAAAACGTGATCAAACATACAGAAAAGTAAACAACAATCGATCCATGAAGTGGATCGCAACACATGCGGTTATCATTTTAAAACCTCTTCTCACTCCGGCACTTACCAAAGGCATGCGGTAAAAGTAAGCATGCTGTTACAATTGGGTCGCATCGACTGGAGCAGGCAGGAATGAAGGTAGGAGCAGATTTTAATAGAAATAACCAAAGTAACACTTGACAAAGGAGCAAAACAAAGGTGTGCCTTAGCGCGGGAAGCTAAAGGCTACGAGAGGCAGAGTTCAGCATTCGAAGTAGCGCGAGCCGAGCGCGCGGAGGCTAAGCTAAACTTAGCGTGGAACAAACAACAGGGAAACAAGAATAGACAACATAACAGTCGCCTTAAGCGAGCAAAACGTCCAGGAGGAACTGAGGTAGCAGGCGGTCTTAAATACACCGCAATAATTAACGACCGGTGCAGGTGAAACAATTACGTTGCCATGGTGACGAGTATAAACTAACTCGGGGGAACGGCAGAGTCCAAAACGTGATGAAACATACAGAAAAGTAAACAACAAACGATCCATGAAGTGGATCGCAACACATGCGGTTATCATTTTTAAAACCTCTTCTCTCTCCGGCACTTACCAAAGGCATGCGGTAAAAGTAAGCATGCTGTTCCGATTGGGTCGCATCTTGGATGCCGAAGGATTGGAGCAGGCAGGAATGAAGGTAGGAGCAGATTTTAATAGAAATAACCAAAGTAACACTTGACAAAGGAGCAAAACAAAGGTGTGCCTTAGCGCGGGAAGCTAAAGGCTACGAGAGGCAGAATTCAGCGTTCGAAGTAGCGCGAGCCGAGCGCGCGGAGGCTAAGCTAAACTTAGCGTGGAACAAACAACAGGGAAACAAGAATAGACAACATAACAGTTGCTTTAAGCGAGCAAAACGTCCAGGAGGAACTGAGGTAGCAGGCGGTCTTAAATACACCGCAATAATTAACGACCGTTGCAGGTGAAACAATTATGTTGCCATGGTGACGAGTATAAACTAGGAAGTGTTCAACTCAGGGAAACGGCAGAGTCCAAAACGTGATCAAACATACAGAAAAGTAAACAACAAACGATCCATGAAGTGGATCGCAACACATGCGGTTATCATTTTAAAACCTCTTCTCACTCCGGCACTTACCAAAGGCATGCGGTAAAAGTAAGCATGCTGTTACGATTGGGTCGCATCGACTGGAGCAGGCAGGGATGAAGGTAGGAGCAGATTTTAATATAAATAACCAAAGTAACACTTGACAAAGGAGCAAAACAAAGGTGTGCCTTAGCACGGGAAGCTAAAGGCTACGAGAGGCAGAGTTCAGCGTTCGAAGTAGCGCGAGCCGAGCGCGCGGAGGCTAAGCTAAACTTAGCGTGGAACAAACAACAGGGAAACAAGAATAGACAACATAACAGTTGCCTTAAGCGAGCAAAACGTCCAGGAGGAACTGAGGTAGCAGGCGCTCTTAAATACACCGCAATAATTAACGACTGGTGCAGGTGAAACAATTACGTTGCCATGGTGACGAGTACAAACTAACTCGGGGGAACGGCAGAGTCCAAAACGTGATCAAACATACGGAAAAGTAAACAACAATCGATCCATGAAGTGGATCGCAACACATGCGGTTATCATTTTAAAACCTCTTCTCACTCCGGCACTTACCAAAGGCATGCGGTAAAAGTAAGCATGCTGTTACGATTGGGTCGCATCTTGGATGCCGAAGGACTGGAGCAGGCAGGAATGAAGGTAGGAGCAGATTTTAATATAAATAACCAAAGTAACACTTGACAAAGGAGCAAAACAAAGGTGTGCTTTAGCACGGGAAGCTAAAGGCCACGAGAGGCAGAGTTCAGCGTTCGGAGGCCAAGCTAAACTTAGCGTGGAACAAACAACAGGGAAACAAGAATAGACAACATAACAGTTGCTTTAAGCGAGCAAAACGTCCAGGAGGAACTGAGGTAGCAGGCGCTCTTAAATACACCGCAATAATTAACGACCGGCGCAGGTGAAACGATTACGTTGCCATGGTGACGAGTATAAACTAACTCAGGGGAACGGCAGAGTCCAAAACGTGATCAAACATACAGAAAAGTAAACAACAAACGATCCATGAATTGGATCGCAACACATGCGGTTATCATTTTAAAACCTCTTCTCACTCCGGCACTTACCAAAGGCATGCGGTAAAAATTTGAGTGTGATGTAAACTTGGACCTTAAATCCTACTGAATAGCGGTAATACTAAGCATGCGCTAATTATTTTGGGAAGCGAGTTTGACCCGGCAGTAATTCAAGGCTGCGGCAATTCAAGGAAATACGGTAAACCGGATTGGCAAACTGATCCGGAAAGCCGGCCAAACCATTGGCACGCAGTTTCAATGAATCAATCAATGTTTATTTATATAGCCCCAAATCACAAATGTCTCAAAGGACTGCACAAATCATTACGACTACAACATCCTCGGAAGAACCCACAAAAGGGCAAGGAAAACTCACACCCAGTGGGCAGGGAGAATTCACATCCTGTGGGACGCCAGTGACAATGCTGACTATGAGAAACCTTGGAGAGGACCTCAGATGTGGGCAACCCCCCCCCCCCCCTCTAGGGGACCGAAAGCAATGGATGTCGAGCGGGTCTAACATGATACTGTGAAAGTTCAATCCATAGTGGCTCCAACACAGCCGCGAGAGTTCAGTTCAAGCGGATCCAAGACAGCAGCGAGAGTCCCGTCCACAGGAAACCATCTCAAGCGGATCAGCAGCGTAGAGACGTCCCCAACCGATACAGGCGAGCGGTCCATCCTGGGTCCCGACGAGCGGTCCATCCTGGGTCTCGACTCTGGACAGCCAGTACTTCATCCATGGTCATCGGACCGGACCCCCTCCACAAGGGAGGAGGGGACATAGGAGAAAGAAAAGAAGCGGCAGATCAACTGGTCTAAAAAGGAGGTCTATTTAAAGGCTAGAGTATACAGATGAGTTTTAAGGTGAGACTTAAATGCTTCTACTGAGGTAGCATCTCGAACTGTTACCGGGAGGGCATTCCAGAGTACTGGAGCCCGAACGGAAAACGCTCTATAGCCCGCAGACTTTTTTTGGGCTCTAGGAATCACTAATAAGCCGGAGTCTTTTGAACGCAGATTTCTTGCCGGGACATATGGTACAATACAATCGGCAAGATAGGATGGAGCTAGACCGTGTAGTATTTTATACGTAAGTAGTAAAACCTTAAAGTCACATCTTAAGTGCACAGGAAGCCAGTGCAGGTGAGCCAGTATAGGTATATATGTATGTATATATGTATATAAAGGTATATACAGTATAGGTATATATGTATGTATATATGTATATAAAGGTATATACAGTACAGGCGTAATGTGATCAAACTTTCTTGTTCTTGTCAAAATCTAGCAGCCGCATTTTTTACCAATCTTTTAATGCTAGACATGGGTAGACCCGAAAATAATACGTTACAGTAATCGAGACGTGACGTAACAAACGCATGGATAATGATCTCGGCGTCTTTAGTGGACAAAATGGAGCGAATTTTAGCGATATTACGGAGATGAAAGAAGGCCGTTTTAGTAACGCTTTTAATGTGTGACTCAAAGGAGAGAGTTGGGTCGAAGATAATACCCAGATTTTTTACCGAGTCACCTTGTTTTATTATTTGGTTGTCAAATGTTAAAGTTGTATTATTAAATAGAGGTCGGTGTCTAGCAGGACCGATAATCAACATTTCCGTTTTTTTGGCATTAAGTTGCAAAAAATTAGCGGACATCCATTGTTTAATTTCATTAAGACACGCTTCCAACTGACTACAGTCCGGCGTGTTGGTCAGCTTTAGGGGCATGTAGAGTTGGGTGTCATCAGCATAACAGTGAAAGCTAATACCGTATAATACCATTTGTGTCAGTAAGGGACAGGAAGAGACTGGACAAACTGCTCGCCATCAAGGACAATCCTGCCCACCCACTCCACCACACAATTGAGTTGTGAGTTCAAACCCCGGCCTAGTCATGCCAAAGACTACAAAAATGGGAGCCATTACCTCCCAGTTTGACACCCCTGGTTTAAAGGGACACATATTCAGAAAGCAAAAGACCAGGGGGCCCTGGACTATTGTTCTTATTGTGTATATCCCGCAGAACCAGTAGATTCTTGATTTTTGGTCTATTTGTCAGAGTTAAAGTAGGGCTCTGCTGTTTCTCAGGACTGTCTGCAAAACAAACAAAAACAGTCCAAGACAGCGCTGTAGCGTTGTTGCTGCAAAAATGGCGAGTCCCAAGTTTTTTTTAACCTTCCTCTCGTGTTAGCTTTCTGTTAGCATCTCTTATGTTAACGGGTCGGTTTTGACCCATGTCTTAAATCAGCTGTAAAATACACTAAAAACAATTATCTATCATCCAATTTGTTTCTCGTCTCTTGGTTACCTCGTTAGGCTTCCTTATCCTTGAAAATATTGGTTTTAATATTTTTGGTTTGGGCCATTGGGCCTTTTTTTTGTCAGTATACCCCTCGATTTTAATTTTGAAAAATGGTATAACGAACCTCAAGAGAATCATATAAATAAAAAAAAAAGGTTGTTGTGTTACCTAACTATTACTAAGGGGTATTAGAACACATCTCTTAAATAAATGTGTTTTATTTATTTTTTTATTTTAAGAATTTTAACTATAGTAACATCTATGGTGTTACGGGTCAATTTCGACCCATATATATTTACTTCAAGAAAAAGGCTAAATAGTATTTTTTTCAGCAACAGAAATCCAACAACAACCAATCAAGCAAATGAAACCAAGAGAAATAGATTACTAGTTCCAAAACTAATAAAAAAACTAAATCAGAGTGGCAAAAAGTGACACTTTTAGTGTCTGTCTTTTGTTTGTTTTTGTACAGGATAACAAGGTAAAATGAGAATCCACTAAAGCTCACATGATTGGGAGAGGAGCTGGCTGTCAGTGTGTTCAGTTTTGGCTCTTATCATTGCTTTATCATCTTATTTTTTATAACCGGGTCAAAACCGACCCTAACAACACCAAGGGCATAATTTCGACCAGAGCATTTTATAATTTAGTGAAAAAAATGTAAATGTTTTATTTTGTTGACAAAGACGTTCCTGACAAAGTCAAAAAGCTTTGATGCAGAAAAATAAATGTATGTGGTGTTTTTATGCATTTAAAAACTAAAACGGCCCTAACACAAGACGAAGGTTAAGAGAACTTGCGGGCTACCGGTTGAAAATACCCCAAATAATGAACAAGACAGGACCTAGAGTGAAACCCTGAGGAACAACACTACTAAAATGACTACTGACTGCATCTGAAGTAAACAAGCTATGTGGCAACACCTGAGTTACATGAATCACATTCCGGAGGCAAAAAAAAAATGTGTAACTGCCAAAAAAACCTACTGAAATGAGATTTTCTTATTTAAACGGGGATAGCAGGTCCATTCTATGTGTCATACTTGATCATTTCGCGATATTGCCATATTTTTGCTGAAAGGATTTAGTAGAGAACATCCACGATAAAGTTTGCAACTTTTGGTGCTGATAAAAAAGCCTCGCCTGTACCGGAAGTAGCAGACGATGTGTGCGTGTGATGTCACGGGTTGTGGAGCTCCTCACATCTGAACATTGTTTACAATCATGGCCACTAGCAGCGAGAGCGATTCGGACCAAGAAAGCGACGATTTCCCCCTTAATTCGAGCGAGGATGAAAGATTTGTGGATGAGGAAAGAGAGTGAAGGACTAGAAAAATTTTAAAAAAAGACTATACAGTGGGAGCGATTCAGATGTTATTAGACACATTTACTAGGATCATTCTGGAAAATCCCTTATCTGCTTATTGTGTTACTAGTGTTTTAGTGAGATTATATGGTCGTACCTGTACAACCTGAAGGTCGGCCCCGCACCTTTCTTCAGCACCAGTTGACGGGTGGTGCCCTTCGCAAGGTACCCTCTTCGAAACACAATCTTTCGAAATGATCGCTGCATAAAACACTGTACTTTGTGTGTGTGGTCCAATCCGACCGTGTTCGCTTGACCGCTCTGTTCCATAGTAAAGCTTCACCGTCATCTTTCGGGAATGTAAACAATGAAACACCGGCTGTGTTTGTATTGCTAGAAGCGGCCGCAATACATCGCTTCCCACCTACAGCTTTCTTCTTTGACGTCTCCATTATTCATTGAACAAATTGCAAAAGATTCAGCAACACAGTCGTCCAGAATACTGTGGAATTATGCGATGAAAACAGACGACTTATAGCTGGGAACGATGCTGGAACGAAATGTCCTCTACAATGCGTGACGTCACATCATACCGAGACGTTTCAGCAGGATACTTCGGCGCGAAATTTAAAGTTGCAATTTAGTAAACTAAAGCGGCCGTATTGGCATGTGTTGCAATGTTAATATTTCATCGTTGATATATAAACTATCAGACTGTGTGGTCGGTAGTAGTGGGTTCCAGTAGGCCTTTAGGCCTTCAGTTATGTGTATCACACCTGTGGACCCCAGTGTTCTAGGTTTGCTAGCAAGGTTAAAATGTCAATATGAGGGTCTGACAATGTGTTTATGGGTTATACTTGTAGAGCCCTTTTCTACCTTCAAGGTACCCAAAGCGCTTTGACGCTATTTCCACATTCACACACACATTCACACACTGATGGAGGGAGCTGCCATGCAAGGCGTTAACCAGGGGCCATCAGGAGCCAGGGTGAAGTATCTTGCTCAATGACACAATGGACGTGACTAGGTTGGTAGAAGCTAGGGATTGAACCAGGAATCCTAAGGTTGCTAGCACGGCCACTCTCCCAACCGCGCCATGCCTGTTTACAGTAGTCCATAAACCTGCGGTCTAAGTGCCGGATCAGGCCCACAAACAGGTTTTATCCGTCCCGCTTGATCAGTTTGCCCAGTATTAAAATGAGCTGCTTTTTTCTTTTAACAAAAGAAACTGTTGTTCTGAATGTGTCCACTGGATGTCACAATAGCAAATCTGTTAGGCAAGCAAGAGGTATACAGTAAAAGGGGACTGTGGCTCCTCCTCCTCCACCCACATGAAACTTAAAACCTGCCATTTTATGTCTTCTGCTTCGAACACATTTGCACCCTTGTTGCCCCAAAATGTCTGTCAAACACGAGAAAAGTGAACTTAAACCTTTTGAATAGTTTTTACCTCCGTTTTGTTGAGTTAGCACTATGTGACAAAGGAGGTATTTGAGAAAGCATTTCAATCCCAGAAAGACTGACTTAAAGTTTAATCCTGGCTTTGTAGATACACTGACACTAAGTCTGAGCTCATTGTGTTTTTGAAACTGCACCAATTTACTAAGATATATTAACTAATTTTAAGTGTGTTGTCCTCGGTCAACTCACACGTATCCTCGCAATTCCATGCGTACTGGACACTGGCCGAGAGTTGGTGGGCGGCCGAGGGTAAAGTCGGCTCTGTTGGTTGCTTTGTTGGGTCTGCTCCTGTCTCTGGCCATGCTCCCCCGCACCCTAGCTGACAAAGGCGTGGAACTCCACATAGGCAACAACTATAGTGTGTGTGTGTGTGTGTGTGTGTGTGTGTGTGTGTGTGTGTGTGTGTGTGTGTGTGTGTGTGTGTGTGTGTGTGTGTGTGTGTGTGTGTGTGTGTGTGTGTGTGTATATATATATATATATATATAAACACATATACACATACACACACACATCAGCTCTGCTCATTTAATGTCTTTAATGTCCTTATTGTTCTTTGACGTTTCCCTCTTACACGCATGTGTGTGTGTGCTATGGCTATTAGTTTTTTTTTCCTTTGGCCTCAGTCTGGACCCAGGTTTAGACATAATTATTGTTTTCTCAAATCGTCTACCTGTGTCTCACTTTTTTTTGGAAATTGTCGGACCCGTCAGCGATGCTGTTCGGTCTCCCTGTAATGTTTGTCTGCTCTTGAATGAATGAATGAATGAATGGTTTATTTTGAGCCATGCAAACAAAACAAGAGAATGACATAAAATACACAAGAAATATATAAATACATTATTTTTACACCTACAGTGAAAACCTTACATGTGACTAATCTTTTGTAGATGTCAAGATTGGCTCAAAAGCGAGTGGGAAGAAGTAAACTTATTAGGTCCCACCTCCTATACATATACAATATATATTTACAATATATAATACAATAATATATATAATACAATTCAGTTCAGTGGTTGCTGTGTAGATGCTATATATTATCTATATATAATACATTTAAATTCACACACACTTACATATATACATATGTATATATATACACACACATATATACAATTTATATATATATATACATACATATACATATATATATATATATATCTACATACACATACATACATACACATATACATACACAAATGCATATACCCCAAAATACACATATGTCCATCATATACACACACCTATATAAATACTATACATATAATAGTATACATAATACTATTAAATGGGATTGTGCTAAAAATCTTAATTTCCCCTTAAAGTATTATTAAAGTATTTCTGATTCTGATAGTCTAGAGGATTATTTGTGATTTTTACGTTTTCAATAATGTGCTTGTTCTATTTCTGGCCAAAGTTAAACAAATTAAACAACCTGGAGTTGTCTTTATTTTTAAGTTATCATGCCATGATTTTACCATTCCGGCCCACTTGGAAATAGATTTTCCTCCATATGACAATGGAGTTCCACGCTAGGGTTGGGGGGAGCATGGCCAGAGACAGGAGCAGACCCAACAAAGCAACCAACAGAGCAGACTTTACCCTCGGCCGCCCACCAACTCCTGAGCTAAAATGAGTTTGAGACCCCTGCTCTATGCCAGGGTTTTTCAACCACTGTATCTCAGGGTACTAGTGTGTCGTTGTTGCGTGTCTGTGCTAATACTCTTCCATATCAGTAGGTGGCAGCAGGTAGCTAATTGCTATTGTCATGATTACAATATGCTGGAGGCAGTGTGCAGGTAAAAAGGTATCCAATGCTTAAACCAAAAATAAACAGAAGGCAACTGCCGCTAAGAAAAGGCATTGAAGCTTAGGAAAGGCTATGAAGAACGAAACTAAAACTGAAGTGGCTACAAAGTAAACAAAAACAGAATGCTGAACGACAGAAAAGACTTACAGTGTGTGGAGCAGATGGCGTCCACAAAGTACGTCAGTACATGACTTGAGGATCAACAATGTGCACACAAAAAAAGATAAAGTCAAGAGAACTGAAATAGTCATGATTGCTAAAACAAAGCAGGTGCAGGAAATAGCGCTCAAGGAAGACATGACACCGAGGGTAAAGCCACCAAAATTGGAGCACAAGTCAAGAACTAACAGGAAAAAAAAAAAACAACTCCAAATAAGTCACAGCGTGATGTAGCAGGTCGTGACAGCACACCTACTTTGAGACAAGGACTGTAGTGATCCAACAATTGCCGGAACAACTTTTTATCGTCAATAACGGCTGCTGAGCTTTCATTTTTTTTTGTTTTCTCCCGGTGGTGTACATCGGGATTTTTTCAATGAAAAATATGTGCCTTGGCTCAAAACAAGATGAAAAACACTGTTCTATACAACAGGAGAACTCTAGTGTTTCTAGGAATTTTCTGCAAAAATGTTCGTCTCCCAAGTTTTGAACTGAACACAGTATTGTGTCATTCGGATTTGGCCCAAGAGCCATCAGTTGAATTTATAACCAGGACAAAACACTTCTCTTAAGTATACTTGCATGGTCCTTGTTAGTAGGATATTTCTTCCATTTGATCCTTAAAGCATGTTGCTTATTATATCCATCTGTCGAGTGGGGGCTGATCCACGCTATCACACCTTGGAGGAGGTCTCCCTTATTTCATCCTTGTGCAGGGGTGTCAAACCTACGGTCCGGGATCCATATCAGGCCCATAAACAGGTTTAATCCGGCCCACGACCCGCAAAATAAGTTTAAAGTATAACATGAGCTGCAATTTTTCAATGAAAGAAACTGCTAACCCACGTCACACATGACACTTTTCAAAGATGATGTGTCAGCTGACCTTAAGCGCCATCTATTTGACTGCCGCTACGCCAATCAGCGTCAATTGTGGCTGGCGACAGACTAATGATTTAAATTACCCACTCAACAGTTAAAAACAATGAAACGGCAAAATGCAAAGTAAACATCATCTCTGGAGTTAGATTTCTGTGCAGCGCTCGTAGTTCGTTGGCGGCACGATGTGCACCCTGAACTCCATTGTAAAAATGTGTGTTTCTACATTTGTTGTTTGTTCTATTTCATTTTATGATTAGATCTACCACGTTCACATTGGTTACGTTTGTAGTTATCCATCCATTTTCTACCGCTTATTCCCTCTTGGGGTTGCGGGGGGCGCTGGCGCCTATCTCAGCTACAATCGGGCGGAAGGCGGCGTACACCCTGGACAAGTCGCCACCTCATCGCAGGGCCAACACAGATAGACAGACAACATTCACACTCACATTCGCACACTAGGGCCAATTTAGTGTTGCCAATCAACCTATCCCCAGGTGCATGTCTTTGGAAGTGGGAGGAAGCCGGAGTACCCGGAGGGAACCCACGCATTCACGGGGAGAACATGCAAACTCCACAGAGAAAGATCCCGAGCCTGGATTGAACCCAGGACTGCAGGCAGACGCACTAACCCCTCTGCCACCGTGAAGCCCCGTTTGTAGTTATATTATTACTTGTAATTCTGCTATTATGGTGTCATTTTAATCATGTTTTTTTATTATAATATTTGAATGGTGGTAAATGAATGTGTCGTGGCAGTTGTGGATGGCACCAATGTGGTGGGTTGAGGAAACACTCCTTTGCTTTTCCAAACACGTCTTTAGTGAACTGCCAACATGATAATGCTGAACGGGAAGTGCTTAAAGTTTAATGGCTTTGTAAAAACACCGAGACGTAGTCTAGGATCATGGTGTTTTGGAAATGGCCCCCATTTTTTCCCCTCAGAGTTTTCCACCAACTTGAAGTGTTTCGCCAAGAGGATTATTTGTTATGTGTACATTCTTATAACGTACTTGTTCTATTTTTTGTCAATGAATACAATTTTTCAATTTGTCTTTATTTTTAAGTTATCATGCCATTATTTTACCAGCGTGGGAATAGATTTTCCTCCATGCTGGCCCTGGGATAAAATGAGTTTGACACCCCTGCTCTTTTATGGACAGAATTTCTAGGCGCAGTCAAGGCGTTGAGGGGTTCCGGTTTGGTGACCGCAGGATTAGGTCTCTGCTTTTTGCAGATGATGTGGTCCTGATGGCTTCATCTGATCTTCAGCTCTCACTGGATCGGTTCGCAGCCGAGTGGGAAGCGACCGGAATAAGAATCAGCACCTCCAAGTCCGAGTCCATGGTTCTCGCCTGGAAAAGGGTGGAGTGCCATCTCCGGGTTGGGGAGGAGACCCTGCCCCAAGTGGAGGAGTTCAAGTACCTAGGAGTCTTGTTCACGAGTGAGGGAAGAGTGGATCGTGAGATCGACAGGCGGATCGGTGCGGCGTCTTCAGTAATGCGGACGTTGTACCGATCCGTTGTGGTGAAGAAGGAGCTGAGCCGGAAGGCAAAGCTCTCAATTTACCGGTCGATCTACGTTCCCATCCTCACCTATGGTCATGAGCTTTGGGTCATGACCGAAATCACCGAAATGACCCGAGATCACGGGTACAAGCGGCCCAAATGAGTTTCCAGGTCTCTCCCTTAGAGATAGGGTGAGAAGCTCTGCCATCCGGGAGGAACTCAAAGTAAAGCCGCTGCTCCTTCACATCGAGAGGAGCCAGATGAGGTGGTTCGGGCATCTGGTCAGGATGCCACCAGAACGCCTCCCTAGGGAGGTGTTTAGGGCACGTCCAACCGGTAGGAGGCCACGGGGAAGACCCAGGACACATTGGGAAGACTATGTCTCCCGGCTGGCCTGGGAACGCCTCGGGATCCCCCGGGAAGAGCTAGACGAAGTGGCTGAGGAGAGGGATGTCTGGGCTTCCCTGCTTAGGCTGCTGCCCCCGCGACCCGACCTCGGATAAGCGGAAGAAGATGGATGGAATGATGAACCCCTGCTCTGTACAACAGGAGCACTGTAGTGTTTTTAGGAATTTGCTGCAAAAATGTTTGACTCCCAAGTTTTGAACTGAACTCAGGGGCCGGTATTGTGTCTTCCAAATTTGGCCTTTGGGGGCCATCAGTTGAATTTGTAACCAGGACAAAACACTGCTCTAAAGTTTACTTGCATGTTTATTGTTAATATAACATTCATTATATTTGATCCTTAAAGCATGTTGCTTATTACAAACCCCGTTTCCATATGAGTTGGGAAATTGTGTTAGATGTAAATATAAACGGAATACAATGATTTGCAAATCCTTTTCAACCCATATCTAACTGAATGCACTACAAAAAACAACATATTTAATGTTCAAATTCATAAACTTAAATAATTAACATAGAATTTCATGGCTGCAACAAGTGCCAAAGTAGTTGGGAAAGGGTATGTTCACCACTGTGTTACATCACCTTTTCTTTTACCAACAAAAATAATAAAAAATCTCGGTTTTTGATACAGTGCCATCTGAGGGATCGAAGGTCACGGTCATTCAATGTTGGTTTCCAGCCATGCCGCTTACGTGGAGTGATTTCTTCATATTCTCTGAACCTTTTGATGATATTATGGACCGTAGATGTTGAAATCCCTAAATTTCTCGCAGTTGCACTTTGAGAAAAGTTGTTCTTAAACTGTTTGACTATTTGCTCACGCAGTTGTGGACAAAGGTGTGTACCTCGCCCCATCCTTTCTTGTGAAAGACTGAGCATTTTTTGGGGGGAAGCTGTTTTTATACCCAATCATGGCACTCACCTGTTACCAATAAGTGTTTGATGAGCATTCCTCAACTTTATCAGTATTTATCGCCACCTTTCCCAACTTCTTTGTCACGTGTTGCTGGCATCAAATTCTAAAGTTAATGATTATTTACAAAAAAAAAACATTGAATATGTTGTCTTTGTAGCATATTCAACTGAATATGGGTTGAAAAGGATTTGCAAATCATTGTATTCTGTTTACATTTACAAACCCCGTTTCCATATGAGTTGGGAAATTGTGTTAGATGTAAATATAAACGGAATACAATGATTTGCAAATCCTTTTGTAACCCATATCTAATTGAATGCACTACAAAAACAACATATTTGATGTTCAAATTCATAAACTTAAATAATTAACATAGAATTTCATGGCTGCAACATGTGCCAAAGTAGTTGGGAAAGGGCATGTTCACCACTGTGTTACATCACCTTTTCTTTTAACAACGAAAATAATAAAACGATGTCGGTTTTTGATACAGTTTTTGAGGGATCGAAGGTCTCGGTCATTCAATGTTGGTTTCCGGCCATGCCGCTTACGTGGAGTGATTTCTTCAGATTCTCTGAACCTTTTGGTGTTGAAATCCTTAAATTTCTCGCAGTTGCACTTTGAGAAACCTTGTTCTTAAACTGTTTGACTATTTGCTCACGCAGTTGTGGACAAAGGGGTGTACCTCGCCCCATCCTTTCTTGTGAAAGACTGAGCATTTTTGGGGGGGAAGCTGTTTTCATACCCAATCATCGCACTCACCTGTTACCAATAAGTGTTTGATGAGCATTCCTCAACTTTATCAGTATTTATCACCACCTTTCCCAACTTCTTTGTCACGTGTTGCTGGCATCAAATTCTAAAGTTAATGATTATTTACAAAAAAAAACATTGAATATGTTGTCTTTGTAGCATATTCAACTGAATATGGGTTGAAAAGGATTTGCAAATCATTGTATTCTGTTTATATTTACAAACCCCGTTTCCATATGAGTTGGGAAATTGTGTTAGATGTAAATATAAACGGAATACAATGATTTGCAAATCCTTTTGTAACCCATATCTAATTGAATGCACTACAAAAACAACATATTTGATGTTCAAATTCATAAACTTAAATAATTAGCATAGAATTTCATTGGGGCAACACGTGCCAAAGTAGTTGGGAAAGGGCATGTTCACCGCTGTGTTACATCAACTTTTTTTTTACCAACAAAAATAATAAAACAATCTCGGTTTTTGATACAGTGCCATCTGAGGGATGGAAGGTCACGGTCATTCAATGTTGGTTTCCGGCCATGCCGCTTACGTGGAGTGATTTCTCCAGATTCTCTGAACCTTTTGATGATATTATGGACCCTAGATGTTGAAATCCTTAAATTTCTCGCAGTTGCACTTTGAGAAACGTTGTTCTTAAACTGTTTGACTATTTGCTCACGCAGTTGTGGACAAAGGGGTGTACCTCGCCCCATCCTTTCTTGTGAACGACTGAGCATTTTTTGGGGGGAAGCTGTTTTTATACCCAATCATGGCACCCACCTGTTCCCAATCAGCCTGCACACCTGTGGGATGTCCCAAATAAGTGTTTGATGAGCATTCCTCAACTTTATCAGTATTTATCGCCACCTTTCCCAACTTCTTTGTCACGTGTTGCTGGCATCAAATTCTAAAGTTAATGATTATTTACAAAAAAAAAACATTGAATATGTTGTCTTTGTAGCATATTCAACTGAATATGGGTTGAACCGGATTTGCAAATCATTGCATTCCCTTTATATTTACATTTAACACAATTTCCCAACTCATATGGAAACGGGGTTCGTGTATCCATCTGTTAAGTGGGGGCTGATCCACACTATCATCCACGCACATTAACCTGCAAGCCCGCAGGACTAGCATTAAAGGTCTCAGGCTGAATGGATCCAATCCTGTGGGTGCAACTCAAGGTGACAAATGACACTGACAATGCCTTATTGTTATTATTGCACCACAGACACGCTATTACGGGCCCGCTTTACAACAGGTAGGCGTATAATGACACATTTTGCACCCGGGCGAGGCGACGCCAGCACGCGGAGCTCCGACCGCGGCGGACTAGACCGCACAAAGCCGCTCCGCAGCCTCCCTTCCCCGGGCTGCAGCTCGCCCGCACGCCCGCCTCGGACTCTCCCGGCTTCCCCACCCGCGTAAAGGTTCCGGGGAGGTCAGCCTATTGTTAGCCGCTTCAACCCCCGGCCAGCGAGCACGCGAAGCCCCGCTCCAGCTAACACAACAAGGCGGCAAACTTACTTCCAGCTCCGGGGATCCGAAGACGCGATTCCCGCCCGCGAGTATTGTTGTCTCCTCCCCGATTTGGATTTTTTTTTTTTTTCGAGAAAAAAAAAACAAAAAAAAGCCTCCTCGTGTTCGGGGGGCTTCCTCCACCGAGCCCACGGTGCCGCTGACTGACTGATTGACTGAAGCAACTACCGTGGAGCCACGGCAAGTTGAAGTGTCAGATTACACGGCTATTCAGTTACCACCGCCGGGGAGAGAGCGCCGTGCTCGGCGGTGAGGAGGAAAATGTGCGCCGGACTCCTGCACGCAAGCCTCCGAGGAGGAGTCTGGCCGCGGACTGCCTGCCTGGATCCACACCCACCTTTCGCAGCCACTGTGGGAACACAATCACCATGTTATGGTAAAACATTTTTTTTACGATTAGTAAAATTATTAGTATTTTAAATGTGATCATAGCAGTGGGGGAGGCAAGTGAGGCAGTACCTCGCCTTGCCACCAGGTGGCTTACCCATGAGATGTCCATCCATCCATCCATTTTCTACCGCTTATTCCCTTTTTGGGGTCGCGGGGGGCGCTGGCGCCTATCTCAGCTACAATCGGGCGGAAGGCGGGGTACACCCTGGACAAGTCGCCACCTCATCGCAGGGCCAACACAGATAGACAGACAACATTCACACTCACATTCACACACTAGGGACCATTTAGTGTTGCCAATCAACCTATCCCCAGGTGCATGTTTTTGGAAGTGGGAGGAAGCCGGAGTACCCGGAGGGAACCCACGCATTCACGGGGAGAACATGCAAACTCCACACAGAAAGATCCCGAGCCTGGATTTGAACCCAGGACTGCAGGACCTTCGTATTGTGAGGCAGACGCACTAACCCCTCTGCCACCGTGAAGCCCCATGAGATGTCCATCCATCCTTTATCTACCGCTTATTCCCTTTCCCTGTCACGCCAAATTTCTTCTCCCTACACCAGGGGTAGGGAACGTATGGCTCGCGAGCCAGATGTGGCTCTTTTTACTATAACAATCTACAAGATTAATATAGGTTGCCTCTCTCTCTTCCCTTTCATCTTTCGGTATTCCTTCTTCTTCTTTTTAAATAAAATCAATAAATGGGTTGTACTTGTATAGCGCTTTTCTACCTTCAAGGTACTCAAAGCGCTTTGACACCACTTCCACATTCACACACACATTCACACACTGATGGAGGGAGCTGCCATGCAAGGCGCCAACCAGCACCCATCAGGAGTGAATTGTGTGAATTATATTTATATAGCGCTTTTTCTCTAGTGACTCAAAGCGCTTTACATAGTGAAACCCAATATCTAAGTTACATTCAAACCAGTGTGGGTGGCACTGGGAGCAGGTGAGTAAAGTGTCTTGCCCAAGGACACAACGGCAGTGACTAGGATGGCGGAAGCGGGAATCGAACCTGCAACCCTCAAGTTGCTGGTACGGCCGCTCTACCAACCGAGCTAAACCGCCTCACAAGGGTGAGTGTCTTGCTGTAGACACAACGGACGTGACGAGGTTGGTACTAGGTGGGATTTGAACCAGGGACCCTCGGGTTGCGCACGGCCACTCTCCCACTGCGACACGCCGTTTTTTCTTTTTTTTTTCTTTTTTTAAATTTTTTAAATTATCTTTCTAGCTACCATTATGTATACGTATCGTTGCATTTGAAGAACTTTATTGTTGATAATAGAGGTAATCTATTGGTTTGGGGCGGCATAGCTCGGTTGGTAGAGTGGCCGTGCCAGCAACTTGAGGGTTGCAGGTTCGATTCCCGCTTGTGCCATCCTAGTCACTGCCGTTGTGTCCTTGGGCAAGACACTTTACCCACCTGCTCCCAGTGCCACCCACACTGGTTTGAATGTAACTTAGATATTGGGTGTCACTATGTAAAGCGCTTTGAGTCACTAGAGAAAAGTGCTATATAAATATAATTCACATTCACTTCACTTGTTCATGATCAATAGCGCTTTTTCTATTGGTATTTGTATCGCTCCAGTTTTAGCGTAAAAATGCTCATTGTCATTACTATATTATTTATTTCACTAACTGCTTATTTGCTATCACTTTTACGATCATATTTGTACATATTATGTATGTGCTGGTGTTGTTCTATTGTTGTTGTTCTTATTGTTGTGTTTGCTGTTGTTGTATGTGTCTCTCTGTCTAATCCCCCTCTTATCCCCACAATTTCCCCCTCTGTCTTCCTTTTTTTCTCTTTCTATCCCCGCCTGGCTGCACCAAATGATAATATAAATACATTTAATAAAGTCACATTCAAATAAGACAACAAGAGAAGTATCCTACACTTCTCTTTTGTAAAGTAAATCAAAAAAGACGTGGCTCTTTTGATGACTGCCTCTGGCTCTCGTATTAATCCGAGCTGACACTGCTTAAAGGGGAACATTATCAGCAGTAGGGGTGGGCGATAGCGCAAATTTGGGTATCGATACCGATCCGATCCGATACCGGCCAGTATTGCCGATGCCGATACCGATACCGGAAGTGTCGTCATCTGGTGGGGGCTGGGGGGGGCTTCGGGTATCGATACTTTTGAAAAACAAATTTGTACTTTTGCCTTTATTAATTGATTATCAATCAATCAATGTTTATTTATATAGCCCCAAATCACAAATGTCTCAAAGGGCTGCACAAATCATTACGACTACGACATCCTCGGAAGAACCCACATTATGATAATAACTAGGGCTGGTCATCCATCCATCCATTTTCTACCGCTTATTCCCTTTCGGGGTCGCGGGGGGCGCTGGCGCCTATCTCAGCTACAAACGGGCGGAAGGCGGGGTACACCCTGGACAATTCGCCACCTCATCACAACAAATCACACTAAAATAATTGGCGATCCAAAAGTGTCCTACTTATTAAAGTATTAAAAAATAAATTATACATTTTATTTACCATTTACTTTTAGCACAATAACTTCGAGATCAACTTCAGATATATCCATCAATTTTAAGTTTTATTGTTGTTTATGTTATGTTTGTTTGTTTTAGGCCCTTCTTAAAAAAAAAAAGTTCAGTTTTTTATACGGCAAAACACAAAATATGCAACATTTTCCCCCAAAAATATCTCAAAGTGGAATATTTAATGTGAAGTAATCGAAGCCTTGAATAGGTCAATAATTCAAAATGACATTGATTTTGATTCATTATTATTTTTTAAAGAACGAAACATCCTGCATGGTAGCTTTGTGTTATAAGAGTAAACATTGCAACATTTTCTTGTTACATTTCACCTGTTTGCTCTTTTATACCACTTTTTATGTTTTTAATTTTTTTTTAAATTGTATTCTTAGAATGTGCCGTGGGGCCGTTAAAAAAATTACCTGCGGGCCGCACTTTGGACACCCCTGTGTTAAGATTTATCTATTTATCTATTTTAGCTAAGATTTATCCGAGAGCCAGATGCAGTCATCAAAAGAGCCACATCTGGCTCTAGAGCCATAGGTTCCCTACCCCTGTTCTAGGGCTTGCCCTCCTTGGGGTTCTTCAGACCAACTTGAGAGCCTGTTTCAGGGTTACAATATTTTTTCATTTTTCAATAAGTCTCTCAGTTGCTTTCCAGCAATTGTCTTTTTCTCTTTCGATCTCGCTCGCACTCTGGCTCCAGCCCCAACCCCGTCTCTCCTCCTGGCTGCTGCTTATAACAGAGCGACAGGTGATTAGATAAAAAGGCCCAGGTGGGCCATCTACACACCTGTCGCTGATTTCGAGGCCGGTCCTGGCAACACCCTGCTTCGCTGCAGGCCCGCAGGCCACGCCCCCTCCACAGTTAGCTTCAGAATAACAATGTTATTACAAAGAACAAGAGACCTATTATACTCTTAAAAATGCACGCGTTTAGTTGTGTTCAGTGTTGAAAAAAAATATGATATGGCTCTTACGGAAATACATTTTAAAATATTTGGATTCTTGGCTCTCTCAGCCAAAAAGGTTCCCGACCCCTGCCCTACACAAACATTCCCTCCCCCCCATTTACTTCCGGGGTCATAATTAATACAGACGTTTAGTTAACGCTATATTATAAAAATATAACGCTATATTATAAAAATATAACGCTATATTATAAAAATACAGATGTTTTGTTAACGCTATATTCTGAAAAAATTTAAAAAACAATTTACAAACACAAGCTATGGGATGACATAAGAGGAAACGTGACCCCGGAAGTAAATGCGTCATCCCGTAGCTTGTGTTTGTAAATTGTTTTTTAATTTTTTTTAATAATATAACGTTAACAAATCGTCCACACGACACCTGCGCTCCATACAGGCTAACCTCCACGGACAAAGCTTCGAACAACGGGAGACCGGGCTTTCTGCTCCGCTGCTCCCGGTCTGTGGAACGCACTCCCTGACCACCTGAGGGCACCTCAGACTGTGGATGCTTTTAAAAAAGGCTTAAAAACCCATCTTTTTTTTAAAAAAAAGCCTTTCTATAGACATGCATGCTGGTTGTAGCTTATGGGCTGTTTCTAGTTTTATATTTTATTTATTTTTATTATTACAATTTTTTACACTGTGGCACTTTGAGGTTGTTTGCTCAATGTAAAGTGCTTTTTACAAATAAAATCTATTATTAACACAACGTCTGTATTTGTATAATATAGCGTTATATTTTTATAATATAGCGTTATATTTTTATAATATAGCGTTATATTTTTATAATATAGCGTTAACAAAACGTCTGTATTAATCATGACCCCGGAAGTAAATGGGGGGGGAAGGTTTTTGTAAAGGGGAAGAAATTTGGCGTGACAGCGCCTATCTCAGCTACAATCGGGCGGAAGGCGGGGTACACCCTGGACAAGTCGCCACCTCATCGCAGGGGCCGACACAGATAGACAGACAACATTCACACACTAGGGCCAATTTAGTGTTGCCAATCAACCTATCCCCAGGTGCATGTCTTTGGAGGTGGGAGGAAGCCGGAGTACCCGGAGGGAACCCACGCAGTCACGGGGAGAACATGCAAACTCCACACAGAAAGATCCCGAGCCTGGGATTGAACCCAGGACCTGCAGGACCTTCGTATTGTGAGGCAGACGCACTAACCCCTCTTCCACCGTGAAGCCCACCATAAGATGTTCAAAAACTAATTTTTAATATTTCTCTTTTGGTCTATTCTTGTGTACCGTATTTCCTTGAATTGCCACCGGGCGCTAATTTACCAAAGGAATGCGGTAAAGGCAAGCATGCGCTAATTATTTTAAAGGGGAACATTATCACAATTTCAGAAGGGTTAAAACCAATAAAAATCAGTTCCCAGTGGCTTATTTTATTTTTCGAAGGTTTTTTCAAAATTTTACCCATCATGGAATATCCCCCCAAAAAAGCTTTAAAGTGCCTGATTTTCGCTATCTGTAAATCCACCCCCCATTTTTCCTGTGCAACACATAGTGACGCCAATATAAACAAACATGGCGGATAACACAGCAAGATATAGCGACATTAGCTCGGATTCAGACTCGGATTTCAGCGGCTTAAGCGATTCAACAGATTACGCATGTATTGAAACGGATGGTTGGAGTGTGGAGGCAGATAGCGAAAACGAAATTGAAGAAGAAACTGAAGCTATTGAGCGAATAGCTATTGAAGCTATTCAGCGATCGCCTTCTAACCAACGATTGCATCTTTTGACCACTGGAGCAACTTAAATCCGTCGATTGTTTGGCATTAAATGTGTTTGGAGGGAAAGGCTGGATGCAAATATAGCTACAAATGTACATACAGCTAGCCTAAATAGCATGTTATTATTGCATCTTTTGACCACTGGAGCAACTTAGATCCGTCGATTGGTAAGTGTTTGTTTGGCATTAAATGTGGGTGGAGGGAAAGGCTGGATGCAAATATAGCTACAAATGTACATACAGCTAGCCTAAATAGCATGTTTTTATTGCATCTTTTGACCACTGGAGCAACTTAGATCCGTCGATTAGTAAGTGTTTGTTTGGCATTAAATGTGGGTGGAGGGAAAGGCTGGATGCAAATATAGCTACAAATGTACATACAGCTAGCCTAAATAGCATGTTAGCATCGATTAGCTGGCAGTCATGCTGCGACCAAATATGTCTGATTAGCACATAAGTCAATAACATCAACAAAACTCACCTTTGTGATTTCGTTGAATTTATCGTTGGAAATGCATCTGCTTTGAGTGTCGCGGGATATCCACACATTCTTGCCATTTCTGCCATGTTAGCATCGATTAGCACGCACGCTCCACTTAAGACAACTTGAATCCGTCCCTGATGGTGTTGTTACACCTTCCGACAACACACCGACGAGGCATGATGTCTCCAAAGTATCGGAAAATAGTCGAAAAAACGGAAAATACCAGAGCTGATTTGACTTGTGTGTGTAATGTGTTTGAGAAAATGGTGGATTGCTTCGAATGAAAGGTCATCGCTCCGACGGCGAACAATTGAAAGGCGTTTCAATCGCCAAATTCACCCTTTTAAAGTTCGGAAATCGGTAAAAAAAAAACATATGGTGTTTTTTCTGCAACATCAAGGTAAATATTGACGCTTACATAGGTCTGTTGGTAATTTTCCCCTTTAAAACCTCTTCTCACTCCGCCGCTTACCAAAGGCATGCGGTAAATTTAGGCCTGCACTTATAAATTTGAGTGTGATGTAAAGATACCATCATGAAAAGCACATTTAATTTAAAAAAACAACGTTATTATGGTCTTGCCTTTACTTATAAATGAAGTCCATGCGCAGCTCCTTCTGATCAAAAGCATTGATAACTTGTTTATAGAAGTCTTCCTTATCTTTCTTCTGTTTTAAAAGTCTCTCTGTTTCGATGGAGATCTTCCTTTATTACATCCTGCCTTGATTGAAAGTCCAGTTTAGAAAATGGTTTTATTTTAGATATGTAATCCTCCATGTTAAAAGTGCAAGCGAGAGGAAAAAATAAACAATCGCTGCTCACTTTTGCTGCTTGTTGTCACTTCTTCTGCAGCCGAGTTGTCCCAAAAAAGGATCACTAGCGCCCTCTACCACCAGGAGGCGGGAGTCATTTAATGACTCATATTTGACACACGCAGCTATGGTATATTAATAAAACATAGCTGCTTAATGTTCTTTTTAGCATATTCAATAGCTTGGACCTTAAATCCTACCGAATAGCTCTTAATCTTCTTCCCTTTATGCGATTTCAAATGATTGAAATCAGCCTCCTCCATTTTGAAAATGATGACAGGTGAAGTGTCACTCGTGACGTGACGAGTTTGACCCGGCGGAAATTTTAGGCATATGCTAATTATTTGCCGAAACGAGTTTGACCCAGCGGAAATTCTAGGCATGCGCTATTAAAAATAATATTTTGCAAAACGAGTTTGACCCGGCGTTAATTCTGAGCCGACGGTAATGCTAAGCCTGCGCTAATTATTTTGTGAAACGAGTTTGACCCGGCAGTAATTCTAGGCAGGCGCATACTATAATTCAAGGAAATGCGGTATGTGATTTTTGGTTTGGTTTGTGTATATTTTGATAGTTTTCATGGTCAAAATCGCGGAAAGTCCGTGTTTACCATGAATTGATGAATGTGGACCCCGACTTAAAAAAGTTGAAAAACTTATTCGGGTGTTGCCATTTAGTGGTCAATTGTACGGAATATGTACTGTACTGTGCAATCTACTGATACAAGTTCCAATCAATCAATCAATCTTGATGAAAATAACAAGGCAGAGGAGAAGTGAGGCAGCCACGGCTACACACAGGGAAAAACCAGGCCATGAGGCAGCAAGTACCTCTGCCTCAAGGTTGGGGGCAATGTATCAAACGTTCATTAACCCTTAAGAAGTAGAAGAAGAAAACAACTGCTACACTTCCATTGTGGTACTTTTTCGCCCTAAAAATGGAGGATTTGATTTCTAAAATAAGGAATTTTTCCAGACTGGACTTTGAATCAAAGCAATAAGTCATTAATACTGGGAGAACAATGCCAGAGCTGCCAGTTTGGACTCAAACCCGTGTGGTCCGAGGTAGGGCTGGGTGATATATGGCCTTTTAATAATATCTCGATATTTTTAGGCCACGATACACGATATATGTCTCGATATTTTCAGCCTTAGCCTTGAATGAACACTGGACACATATAATCACAGCAGTATGATGATTCTATGTGTCTACATTAAAAAAAAAATTCTTCATACTGCATTAATATATGCTACTTTTAAACTTTCATGCAGAGAAGGAAATCACAACTAAGTCAACTGACCAAAACTGTATTTATTAAACAGTTATTAAGCAGTGGCACAAACATTCATGTCATTTCCAAAACAGAAAGTGCAAGATTGTCAGAGACATTTTAAAACAAGCACTTTTGTGCATGATGTCACTAAGATGACATATCAAAACAACACTAAAGTGCACTTTTTGTATAGAACGCCAGTACAGTAGTTAAAAACAAATAAAGTGCGCTTTTGTGCATGATGTCAGTAAGATGACATATCAAAACACTAAATTAAAGTGCACTTTTTGTACAGTACGCCACTACAATAGTTAAAAACAAATAAAGTGCACTTTTGTGCATGATGTCACACAAGACTTTTCATCCATCCATCCATCCATTTTCAACCGCTTATTGCCTTTCGGGGTGGCGGGGGGCGCTGGCGCCTATCTCAGCTACAATCGGGCGGAAGGCAGGGTACACCCTGGACAAGTCGCCACCTCATCGCAGGGCCAACAATAACTGTCAAATAAAAAGGAGCTGCATAATAAGAAATCAAACGGTTTATGTCCTTCGCTATGTTGTAGTTTACTACGGACGTTATCTCCTTCTGTTGTTGACTATTTTTTTCATACGGTGTTGATGTGAAAATGGTTGCTTGGGCATTTTGTTGGGTGTGGCACCGAACGAAGATGTTGACATGCGGAGTTTCAAGCACTCCTCATTCTCTCGCGGGTGACTTTTTGTACAAAGCTTTTTGCCGCATACTTTAGATTAGATTAGATAGTACTTTATTTATTCCGTCAGGAGAGTTCCTTCAGGAAAATTACAATTTTCAGCACAATCCCATTCAAGATCAGACAAACATGACAGGGAGACAGAACAGGATCGCTGACGGGTCTGCCGGCTTCCAGCGCCCCTTACAAAAAAGATGAGATACAGGTAAACAGGGAGGGGGGGGGGGGGGGGGGGGGGGGGGGGGGAATAGAAGATTAAAATAAAAATAAATAAATAAAAAATAAATAAATCGGTCTTAGCCTGGGCCCTGGAGAGGGGGTGCAGACTGAGGCCAAGGGGAAAAACAACTCATAGCCATAGTACACATCCCTCTTACATGTGTGTATTAGGGAAACATCAAACATCAAAGAAGACAAAGGACATTAAAGACATTAAAGTAGCAGATACAAGCAGACACTTCTACATACTAGCTATGAATAAAAAGCTTGTAACCGTAATACTTGACATATTACGGTTGTCTGTTCAACATCTTCCCGCTTGAAGCCAAACTACCGCCGGACGATGGACCCCGTGCTGTTTTTCTTGGAATTAATTCTTCCAGCCCTAGTCCGAGGACAGAAAATAACTTGTTAATTTCAAAATGATTGGTATACTGCAAAAAAAATGGCTTTGTGGCTGTGCTACAAAAACATCTTTATTGCTTTCCCTGCCTTTTATTCTCAACGAGTGACCATGTTCGGACCCAAATGGGATGTACTGAGGTGGCGACTTGTCCAGGGTGTACCCTCACCCGACTCTCGCCAGATCCTTGAAGTTCGCTGCGGTCCACACAAGGATCTGGGATCAAAGGCAATGCAAACTCCTTCAAGATAGCAACAAATCACCAGTCAATGTTTACTTATATAGCCCTAAATTGCGAGTGTCTCAAAGGGCTGCACAAGCCACTACGACATCCTCGGCTCAGATCCCACATCAGGGCAAGGAAAAACTCAACCCTTGGAGGGGACCGCAGATGTGGAATGACTACGTGTCGAAAGTTGACAGAAATGTTGAAATGTAATATTTATCCTATAGATTTTTACAACTTTAGAAAACATTAGTAAATCAGAGTCTACCTAGAAGGTGAGATAACTCCTGGAAATTACCGGCTTTTAATGGCCAAAGGTATAGATCTGTGTGTCCAAGTTAAAGGAAATGGCAGGCTGTCTTCTTTTAATAGATGTATTAGAATCTTTGGCAAGCTAGGTAACTGTGTGTTTGCTGTGGTCTGGAACAACATGGCACACAAGCAATTATCAGCAATGCAGCCAATATTACATTAACATAATGTGTCATGAGACAGGCAACACTAAATTAAATACAATGAGGATAAAAGTAAAGGAAATCAAACAAACACAAATATACCTACAAATTAGGCATAATGGTGCAATATGTACATACAGCTAGCCTAAATAGCATGTTAGCATTGATTAGCTTGGATATGCTTGATTAGCACTCCAACAAGTCAATAATCAATCAATCAATCAATCAATGTTTATTTATATAGCCCCAAATCACAAATGTCTCAAAGGACTGCACAAATCATTACGACTACAACATCCTCGGAAGAACCCACAAAAGGGCAAGGAAAACTCACACCCAGTGGGCAGGGAGAATTCACATCCAGTGGGACGCCAGTGACAATGCTGACTATGAGAAACCTTGGAGAGGACCTCAGATGTGGGCAACCCCCCCCCTCTAGGGGACCAAAAGCAATGGATGTCGAGCGGGTCTAACATGATACTGTGAAAGTTCAATCCATAGTGGCTCCAACACAGCCGCGAGAGTTCAGTTCAAAGCGGATCCAAGACAGCAACGAGAGTCCCGTCCACAGGAAACCATCTCAAGCGGAGGCGGATCAGCAGCGTAGAGACGTCCCCAACCGATACACAGGCGAGCGGTCCATCCTGGGTGCCGACGAGCGGTCCATCCTGGGTCTCGACTCTGGACAGCCAGTACTTCATCCATGGTCATCGGACCGGACCCCCTCCACAAGGGAGAGTGGGACATAGGAGAAAGAAAAGAAACGGCAGATCAACTGGCCTAAAAAGGAGGTCTATTTAAAGGCTAGAGTATACAGATGAGTTTTAAGGTGAGACTTAAATGCTTCTACTGAGGTAGCATCTCGAACTGTTACCGGGAGGGCCTTCCAGAGTACTGGAGCCCGAACGGGAAACGCTCTATAGCCCGCAGACTTTTTTTGGGCTCTAGGAATCACTAATAAGCCGGAGTCTTTTGAACGCAGATTTCTTGCCGGGACATATGGTACAATACAATCGGCAAGATAGGATGGAGCTAGACCGTGTAGTATTTTATACGTAAGTAGTAAAACCTTAAAGTCACATCTTAAGTGCACAGGAAGCCAGTGCAGGTGAGCCAGTATAGGTATATATGTATGTATATATGTATGTAAAGGTATATACAGTATAGGTATATATGTATGTATATATGTATATAAAGGTATATACAGTACAGGTATATATGTATATAAAGGTATATACAGTATAGGTATATATGTATGTATATATGTATATAAAGGTATATACAGTATAGGTATATATGTATGTATATAAAGGTATATACAGTACAGGCATAATGTGATCAAACTTTCTTGTTCTTGTCAAAAGTCTATCAGCCGCATTTTGTACCAACTGTAATCTTTTAATGCTAGACATGGGGAGACCCGAAAATAATACGTTACAGTAATCGAGACGAGACGTAACAAACGCATGGATAATGATCTCGGCGTCTTTAGTGGACAAAATGGAGCGAATTTTAGCGATAACATCAACAAAGCGCACCCTTGTGCATTCACGCACAGCATAAAACTCTTGGTGGACAAAATGAGACAAAGGAGAGGAAGATTCTGCATTTAAACAAACTGCTGCGTCTACGGTGAGTTCAAGCACCGCCGAAATTAGTAGGACAAAACGGTCAGGAGAGCATACAAAGAAACATATTCAACAGTGGGCTTTCTGACAATTGGGAAGGTTCGTGTCATTTTTGTCCTCAAAGAAAAACCATACAATAAACCATACTAAAACAATATATTTTTCCCCCATTTTGTCCATTTTCAATTAAAAAAAAAAATGCTTCAGGGAGCCACTAGGGCGGCGCTAAAGAGCCGCGTGCGACCCCCGGTCTAACATATTAAAAGGTGGCTACTTTTGTGGCCCTACTAAAAGAACACATACGGGTAAAAGTAAAACAAAAAAGCAAATCGTGCAAAAGTCCGTTAATTTCAGCAACGAGAGGAGCCGGATGAGGTGGTTCGGGCGTCTGCTTAGGATGCCCGAACGCCTTCCTAGGGAGGTGTTTAGGGCACGTCCGACCAGCAGGAGGCCACGGGGCAGACCCAGGACACGTTGGGAAGACTATGTCTCCCGCTTCAGGATCCCCTGAGAGAAGCTGGACGAACTGGCTGGGGGGAACGGAAGTCTGGGCTACCCTGCTTAGGCTGCTGCCCCCGCGATCCGACCTTGGATTAGCGGAAGAAAATGGATGGAATTTCAAATGTGAACTGTGTGATTTAAAAAAAAAACAATGCAAAGTGAGATATGTCAAGCCCATCCATCCATCCATCTTCTTCCGCTTAACCGAGGTCGGGTCGCGGGGGCAGCAGCCTAAGCAGGGAAGCCCAGACTTCCCTCTCCCCAGCCACTTGGTCTAGCTCTTCCTGGGGGATCCCGAGGCGTTCCCAGGCCAGCCGGGAGACATAGTCTTCCCAACGTGTCCTGGGTCTTCCCCGTGGCCTCCTACCGGCTGGACGTGCCCTAAACACCTCCCTAGGGAGGCGTTCGGGTGGCATCCTGACCAGATGCCCGAACCACCTCATCTGGCTCCTCTTGATGTGGAGGAGCAGCGGCTTTACTTTGAGTTCCTCCCGGATGGCAGAGCTTCTCACCCTATCTCTAAGGGAGAGACCCAAACTCATTTGGGCCGCTTGTACCCGTGATCTTATCCTTTCGGTCATGACCCAAAGCTCATGACCATAGGTGAAGATGGGAATGTAGATCGACAGGTAAATTGAGAGCTTTGCCTTCCGGCTCAGCTCCTTCTTCACCACAACGGATCGGTACAACGTCCGCATTACTGAAGACGCCGATGTCAAGCCTTTATTTGTTATTATCTTGATTATGATGGCATACAGCTTTGACATGAGATGTTTTGTCAGGCTTGTCCCTGACAGTTTGGACATGTTGGTTTTTCCTCTGTGAATTGTGAATTATCTTTATATAGCGCTTTTCTCTAGTGACCCAAAGCGCTCTACATAGTGAAAACCAATATCTAAGTTACATTTAAACCAGTGTGGGTGGCACTGGGAGCAGGTGGGTAAAGTGTCTTTGCCCAAGGACACAACGACAGTGACTAGGATGGCGGATTACTGTAACATATTATTTTCGGGTCTCCCCATGTCTAGCATTAAAAGATTACAGTTGGTACAAAATGCGGCTGCTAGACTTTTGACAAGAACAAGAAAGTTTGATCACATTACGCCTGTACTGTATATACCTTTATATACATATATACATACATATATACCTATACTGTATATACCTTTATATACATATATACATACATATATACCTATACTGGCTCACCTGCACTGGCTTCCTGTGCACTTAAGATGTGACTTTAAGGTTTTACTACTTACGTATAAAATACTACACGGTCTAGCTCCATCCTATCTTGCCGATTGTATTGTACCATATGTCCCGGCAAGAAATCTGCCTTCAAAAGACTCCGGCTTATTAGTGATTCCTAGAGCCCAAAAAAAGTCTGCGGGCTATAGAGCGTTTTCCGTTCGGGCTCCAGTACTCTGGAATGCCCTCCCGGTAACAGTTCGAGATGCTACCTCAGTAGAAGCATTTAAGTCTCACCTTAAAACTCATCTGTATACTCTAGCCTTTAAATAGACCTCCTTTTTAGACCAGTTGATCTGCTGCTTCTTTTCTTTCTCCTATGTCCCCCCCTCCCTTGTGGAGGGGGTCCGGTCCGATGACCATGGATGAAGTACTGGCTGTCCAGAGTCGAGACCCAGGATGGACCGCTCGCCTGTATCGGTTGGGGACATCTCTACGCTGCTGATCCGCTTGAGATGGTTTCCTGTGGACGGGACTCTCGCTGCTGTCTTGGATCTGCTTGAACTGAACTCTCGCGGCTGTGTTGGAGCCACTATGGATTGAACTTTCACAGTATCATGTTAGACCCGCTCGACATCCATTGCTTTCGGTCCCCTAGAGGGGGGGGGGGGTTGCCCGCATCTGAGGTCCTCTCCAAGGTTTCTCATAGTCAGCATTGTCACTGGCGTCCCACTGGATGTGAATTCTCCCTGCCCACTGGGTGTGAGTTTTCCTCGCCCTTTTGTGGGTTCTTCCGAGGATGTTGTAGTCGTAATGATTTGTGCAGTCCTTTGAGACATTTGTGATTTGGGGCTATATAAATAAACATTGATTGATTGATTGAAGAGGGAATCGAACCTGCAACCCTCAAATTGCTGGCACGGCCGCTCTACCAACCTCAGTTTGTGTTATTTCCTGTAAGCACTCTTATTTTGTCTATTTCCTGCTGTTATCCCTGAGTGCTTTTGTCCCTCAGCTGTGGCTGTTTGGCACTAGGCCACACCTGGTGTCAATCAGCCAGTTGCTATTTAGACCAGCTTGTTCCTCCACTCTGGGCTGGATTATTGTCGCGTCAATGTCATTTCTACTTGTGGTTCCTACTGGTCTTGTCAATACAGTGTAGTTGTAAGCTATATTCGGTAGCTGTTCGTAGCTTACTGTCTTTTTGTTCCCCTTTTCCTTTGTTTTCCTTTACTATGCCTGCCGCCTTCTCTGCATCTCGGGGTTCGTCGCCAACAAAATGTGACATGTTTTATATCAAAAGGAGGCTTGAAATACCCCGACTTACATGTTATGAGCCCAGGTCATATATTAGTTTTTCCTTGTAAATGGAGTTACTGGATTAAACAAAGTTTGCACAATATTAAAACATTTGGACTTTCACCTGATGCATATTAAAGAAAAGTTGTTGAACGATCCTACATCTCTCTTTTTGAACAAGGCATGTTAAACCAAATAAATACATTTTCTATTTTTTTGCATGTAAAAGCATAATTATTCTCTACAAAATGTGCTCTCTGTAACTATTTGTTTTAATAAATTGATAGGATTTACAGACATACCTTAATTAACAACCTTAATTGGGTCTGTGATGGCGCTCTCAACATAAAACATGTGTACAGTTGTCCCTCATTCATGGCTGTTAATTGGTTCCGGACATGACTGCGATAATTGAATTCACGCCAAGTAGGAATCATTCATTGTAAATCAAATGTTTTTTTTAGCTACAGCTTTACAAAAAAACATGTTTACGACCTTCCGAATATGTTTAACACAATTGTGAGAGTACTCTAGACCAGTGTTTTTCAACAACTGTGTGGGAGATTACCTAATTTCACCTAATTGGGTTAAAAATATTTTTTGCAAACCAGTAATTATAGTCTGCAAACGATGTCTTGTTGTTGAGTGTCGGTGCTGTCTAGAGCTAGGCAGAGTAACCGTGTAATACTCTTCCATATCAGTAGGTGGCAGCCGGTAGCCAATTGCTTTGTAGATGACGGAAACAGCGGGAGGCAGGGTGCAGGTAAAAAAGGTATCTAATGCTGAAAGCAGAAATAAACAAAAGGTGTGTGCCCCTAAAGAAAAGGCATCGAAGCTTAGGGAAGGCTATGCAGAACGAAACTAAAACTGAACCGGCTACAAAGTAAACAAAAACAGAATGCTGGACGACAGCAAAGACTTACGGTGGAGCGAAGACGGCGTCCACGATGCACATCCGAACATGACATGACAATCAACGATGTACCCACAAAGAAGGATAAAAACAACTGAAATATTCTTGAATGCTAAAACAAAGTAGATGCGGGAAATGTCGCTCAAAGGAAAACATGAAACTCTTCCAGGGAAATACCCAAAAAAGGAGAAAAAGCCATTAAAATAGGAGCGCAAGACAAGAACTAAAACAGCAAACAAGTGGCCCTGATACTAAACATCTGGGGACCAATACTATCAATCAATCAATCGATGATTATTTATATAACCCTAAATCACTAGTGTCTCAAAGGGCTGCACAAACCACAACGACATCCTCGGTAGGCCCACATAAGGGCAAGTAAAACTCACACCCAGTGGGACGTCGGTGACAGTGACAATGATGACTATGAGAAACCTTGGAGAGGACCGCATATGTGGGCCCCCACGGCACCATACTTGATATTTTTATTTCATTTAGCCATTTTTATGCCAGTGTTACAGCGGTTCATAAAAACCTTACTGCCTGACAACTTCAAAGAATATTTAGGTTGGCAGCTCGGGCGTATATATATATATATATATATATATATATATATATATATATATATATATATATATATATATGTATGTTGTATAAAGTTGAACCTTTAACTTTGATACAGTATATGTACATATATATGTACATATGTATAAATACATAAATATAGAGTACACATATATATATATATACACATACATATATATATATATATACACATATATATATACACATATATATGTATATATATATATATACACACACATATATGTACATGTATAAATACATAAATATAGTGTATACATATATATATATATATATATACACACACACACACATATATATATATTTATATACACATATATATACATATCTATGTATATACATGTGTATATAAATATATATATATAAATATATATATATACATATATATATATATATATATGTGTGTGTGTGTATATATATATACATATATGTATATATATGTACATATATATATATATGTATATGTATATATATATGTGTATATAAATATATATATATATGTGTGTGTGTGTATATATATATATATATATATACACACACACATGTGTGTGTATATATATGTATATATACACACATATATATACACATATATGTACATATGTATAAATAATATATATATATATATACACACACACACACACACACATATATATATATATATATATATATATATATTTTCCGCCTACATAAGGTTTTGAATGAAGTGTTATGTACATAAAAAACACATGTTTATGGTGTAACAACTTTTATTTTGCAAATAACTAGTAGTAAGGACTACCTTGTTCATCTACGAAAACCGTTCAACTTCCTTTGTTTTCACTTAATCGAACTGCACATGCAAATGACGTCGAAGCCACTTTGGGGCCACATTGCGGCCACATTGGGGCCTGTGGGCGTTTACAATGGAGCCTGATAAAGATCACATTTAATTGCAGTGTAAACAGTCATTTGGACAATTTCAGATATCCAAATATCCGATTTGTTTCACTTTTCACCTGCAGTGTGAACGTAGTCATACAAGGATCTAAGCCTCCTCGAGAAATGCAGTCTGCTCAAGTCCAGCATACATGTTGGTACTCTAGTCCAGTCTACTCTTCAAGTGTACTCAAGTACCGCACTCAGATCTCCAAGTCCTCCCCATGGATGTAATGCCCCCTCCTTAAGTCTTCTACTCAAGCTCCTTAGTTGTGATAGCATTAAGGACAAAACAAACATGAATATTAATCGTATTTCATATTAAATAAACATACAACTTTGTGTTCCTACTTTCGAAAACAAAGGCGTGTGTGTCTTCTAATCATGGCAGATTCCATAAACAAACAAAAAAAATGACTTTTGTTCTATTATTGGACAAATGGGGATTCACAACCTGATCTTTTTGAACCTGAATCAACAGAGGATGAACTGTTCAGTTCAGTTCAGTTTCAGTTTCAGTTTATTTCGAACATGCATACGATACAATGTGACGCATCACACAATTCATGTTGTTTCATTACAGCACGTCCGAAAAGGAGTAAGAAGAAGCAGATCTTATTTAATCCGAGCAATTTGATCCAATTTCCTTGTTTTCTGTAACAGAAAAAGCGGCACAAAAAAGAGGGTGAAACGTTGGCGCACACGGAAGCCGAGAGAGTGAGGTGAAAGTGACTCAAAGCTACCAAAATATAGCATTTGGAGACAAGCTACTTTGACATAAATGGAGTGCCTACCCAAATAAAATCAGAAAAAACGACCCCGGCCAGCTGGACCAAACAGACAACTGTCTACTGAGTGATTCACTCAGGAAGTGAAGTGAATTATATTTATCTAGCGTTTTTCTCTACTGACTCAAAGCGCTTTTACATAGAAATGTGGGTTAGTACTTTACAGATACTGCAATATGATTGTTTTTCCGTGTGTCCTATCGCAGTGTTGTGCATTACAAACTCAATGTTGTGGACTGACGTAGAAGCTAGCTTATCTCTTGACTCTTTTTCAGTTAATAACGTAGCACGCCGATGTTTTACTACACGAGAAAAATGTTGCTACAGTTTGGTTATCATACAGTTTACGGAACCTGACGGTTTTGGAATACGTTTTTAAAGTGATTTATAAGTAGAATTGATGTCTCCCATTAGCTGCATTGCTATCTACCTAGAACGAGTCGATTTTTACATGCAAAAAAAACAAAGACAACTTTTGACTTATTGTCCCTCACAATGATTGTGAACGATCGGAAAAATTCCAGAAAAAGTGCAGGTCCCTTTTCGGGCAAAGGAAAGTGAGATTTACACAAACTGCATATTTAATAGTTTAGATTTCAGAGGTCTTGATTGATTGAGACTTTTATAAGTAGATTGCACAGTAAAGTACATATTCCGTACAATTCACCACTAAATAGTAACACCCGAATAAGGTTTTCAACTTGTTTAACCAATTCATAGTAACCAAAAAAATACTTTGTTTCTTACTGTAGTTTGGAGTTGTGGAGACATTCACTCAATAATACTAAAAGTGTGTGGAGAGGCGCAGCCGGCGAACGAGCAGCGGGGCAGGGCACGCTGGAGCCTGGCCCAAGATGGCGGCAAGGAGGCGGAGAATGCAGGTGCGTGGATCGCGCACCGGCACACAATCAACTTATCTCCTCCGGCTGTATAAAAGGGCAGCAGCGGAGGAGGGTGAGGCAGAAGGAGGAGGAGAACCCGCAGCAGAACCTGAAGAGCGAGAGCAAAAGAGAGCGAGACACGAGAGACGGAGACGGGGCCGGCTGAAAAGCAACCGAGGAGCTGAAAAGCGACCAGACCGGAAGACAGCTTGTTATTGAAAAATAACATGTAACATGCACCCAGAGACTGTCAACCACTTGTTTTATACTTGTGAAAACACTCCATCACTATGGCAGGGCATCTGTCGCTTCATCCTGGACAATATTTATGACAAATTTGTGCTTTATTTTAAAGATGTGATTTTTGGTTTTACACTGTATGAACAAAAATTTGAAAAGGAATTCTACCTTTGCAACCTCATTACTTTATTGGCTAAGTTTTATATTCATAAATGTAAGTTTCTTAATACCCGTCCTATCTTTTGCGCCTTTAAAAAAAGATCTGGAACTTTACATTCAAACGCTCTCTACCTCTAACAACAAAAAAGCTGTGAAAATGATGATGCTGTGTTCCAAATTTAAGTTGCTTGATGAATCTGAATAAGCCTACGGCTTTCCATTTTGTTTATTATATATATATATATATATATTTTTGTATTCTATTTTTATTATTTTGAACTTACAACCCCCTGGCGCTGTTTTGTACTGTTTTCACAATGTTTTATATTGTTGTTGTTGTTTGTCTTACTGTTTGTAATTGTTGAAATTTATAAATAAACCTTTAAAAAAAAACTTGTAACATTTAAAACCGACGGACTCACAAAATATATAACAAAAAGGCCAATAAATGTTGTATAAAAAAAAAAAAATAATAAAAATAAAAAAACCTTCCCCCCCATTTACTTCCGGGGACATGATTAATACAGACGTCTTGTTAACGCTATATAATAAAAATATAACGCTGTATTATAAAAATACAGACGTTTTGTTAACGCTATATGATAAAAATATAACACTGTATTATAAAAAATACTGAAGTTTTGTTAACGCTTTATGATAAAAAAAAATGAAAAAACAATTTACAAACATGACGCATTTACTTCCGGGGTCACGTTTCCTCTTATGTCATCCCATAGCTTGCGTTTGTAAATTGTTTTTCTTTAATTTTTTTTATAATACAGTATTAATTAACAAAACGTCTGTATTTTTTATAATATAGCGTTATATTTTTTTTATAATATAGCGTTAACAAAACGTCTGTATTAATCATGACCCCGGAAGTAAATGGGGGGGGGGGGGGTGTGACAGCTGCAAATAAATCACTGGTTTCGTTTTCTCTGCCCTTTGGCCCCCTCCCTCCCTGCACGGCTCCTCAAGCCGGCTCCGGCGCTCCGTGTTTTCCGGACAGCCGGTCTCGCCGTGGAAGCCTCGGAATAACAAAGACGTGTTTGAGAGCAAGCGGCAGGCTTGGCCGAGCGGTGACGTCAAGGAACAATGTTCTCTCCCCAGCGATGCGCGCGCACCCACCCACACCATCTCTCTCTCTCTCTCTCTTGATCTCCCCTCGTCAGGCGAGGCTGCAAGTGGCCAGAGGGAGGAGGGCCTCTGTGCATCACATACAACTGAGAAAATGTCTCTCTCTGCTTCATGCTGATCTACAGACAGGAAGACATGAAAAGGTGGCGGATTTAAAAAAAATAAATTAGTTTTGCACACAAAACATTTCCAGGAAGCTGAGGACCTGGGGAGGGAGGTCAGATTTCTCTTATCTTATTAAAGTTAAAGTAAAAGGCTCAATGCATTTGACCCATTCCCTTGTTCACCCCTTTGGGAGGTGAGGGGAGCAGTGAGCAGCAGCATGTGCCACGCTCGGGAATCATTTGGTGTTTGAACCCCCAATTCCAACCCCTTGATGCTGAGTTAGGTATAATATAGTTATATGTGTTGTACTTAAGTGTGCACTTAAGATGTGACTTTAAGGTTTTACTACTTACGTATAAAATACTACACGGTCTAGCTCCATCCTATCTTGCCGATTGTATTGTACCATATGTCCCGGCAAGAAATCTGCGTTCAAAGGACTCCGGCTTGTTAGTGATTCCCAAAGCCCAAAAAAAGTCTGCGGGCTATAGAGCGTTTTCCGTTCGGGCTCCAGTACTCTGGAATGCCCTCCCGGTAACAGTTCGAGATGCTACCTCAGTAGAAGCATTTAAGTCTCATCTTAAAACTCATCTGTATACTCTAGCCTTTAAATAGACTCCCTTTTTAGACCAGTTGATCTGCCGTTTCTTTTCTTTTTCTTCTATGTCCCACTCTCCCTTGTGGAGGGGGTCCGGTCCGATCCGGTGGCCATGTACTGCTCGCCTGTGTATCGGCTGGGGACATCTCTGCGCTGCTGGTCCGCCTCCGCTTGGGATGGTTTCCTGCTGGCTCCGCTGTGAACGGGACTCTCGCTGCTGTGTTGGATCCGCTTTGGACTGGACTCTAGCGACAGTGTTGGATCCATTGTGGATTGAACTTTCACAGTATCATGTTAGACCCGCTCGACATCCATTGCTTTCCTCCTCTCCAAGGTTCTCATAGTCATCATTATCACCGACGTCCCACTGGGTCATTATTGTCACCGATGTCCCACTGGGTGTGAGTTTTCCTTGCCCTTATGTGGGCCTACCGAGGATGTCGTAGTGGTTTGTGCAGCCCTTTGAGACACTAGTGATTTAGGGCTATATAAATAAATGGGTTGTACTTGTATAGCGCTTTTCTACCTTGAAGGTACTCAAAGCGCTTTGACACTACTTCCACATTTACCCATTCACACACACATTCACACACTGATGGAGGGAGCTGCCATGCAAGGCGCCAACCAGAACCCATCAGGAGCAAGGGTGAAGTGTCTTGCTCAGGACACAACGGACATGACGAGGTTGGTACTAGGTGGGATTTGAACCCGGGACTCTCGGGTTGCGCACGGCCACTCTCCCACTGCGCCATTGATTGATTGATTGACTTTTCTACCTTCAAGGTACTCAAAGCACTTTCGAAACTATTTCCACATTCACACACTGATTGTGGGAGCTGCCATGCGAGGCGCTAACCACGACCCATCAGGAGCAAGGGGGAAGTGAAGTGAATTATATTTATATAGCGCTTTTCTCTCGTGACTCAAAGCGCTTTACATAGTGAAACCCAATATCTAAGTTACATTTAAAGCACTGTGGGTGGCACTGGGAGCAGGTGGGTAAAGTGTCTTGCCCAAGGACACAAGGGCAGTGTCGAGGATGGCGGAAGCGGGAATAGAACCTGCATCTCTCAAGTTGCTGGCACGGCCACTCTACCAACCGAGCTATGCCGCCCGAGAGAAAAGAGTTGATTTAAGAGAAAAGGTGATGTAACACAGTGGTGAACATGCCCTTTCCCAACTACTTTGGCACGTGTTGCAGCCATGAAATTCTAAGTTAATTATTTGCAATAAAAACATTTTTTTTTATGAGTTTGAACATCAAACATCCTGTCCCTGCAGCGCACTCAACCGAAAACGGGCCGACAATGATCCGCAAATCACTGCACTCCGCCTACATCTACATCCAACACAACCTTTGTACAATTTGTACAAACTATGAAAAATGTCATTATGTTTCCAGCACTTCCAGACTCTTTTTTTGGACAAATTCCTTTGAAAAAAATCTGGATTTTTTTACACATTCATAATGCTATAAATATCCTAGGTATATGATATTATTTTCATGTTGACAAAGTATCAAAGAGGTTTTACCCGGCAGGCCTAAGCCGAAAAGTGTCTTGCTCAAGGACACAACAGACTTGACGAGGTCTGTAGAAGCTGGGGATTGAACCAGGATCCCTCAGGTTGCTGGGACGGTCACTCTCCCAACCGCGCCACGCCGTCCCGTAATAGCATACTTGCCAACCTTGAGACCTCCGAATTTGGGGTGGGAGGAGTGTTTAAGGTAACGGGGGGTGTATATATTTTCAAGTATTTCTTATATATGTACATATATACATAAATACATACATATATATATATGTGTCTTGGTTGGATTATCCAGAGAATAGTGCTCGATACCGTGGTAGAGCGCAATATGTATGTGTGGGAAAAATCCCAAGACTACTTCATCTCTACAGAACTGTTTCATGAGGGGTTCCCTCAATCATCAGGAGATTTTAATGGAAGCATTCACATACAATGTTTTATATAGGGGGTGCTTACAAACATCAGTCGTTTACCAAGAAAATGTAACACGCAAGGACATTAACACATCCGACACGTACAAACGATTAACCGAAGGAGCGTTTGAAGCCAGATGGAATAATCACAAGGCCTCCTTTAAAAACCAGACCTTGCGGAACTCTACAGAACTCAGCAAGCACATTTGGAACCTCAAAGACAATAATGTTGAATATTCAATAACATGGCACAATTCTTGCATCCAGCACACCTTACAACAGTGGTAATAAAAGATGCAACCTTTGCTTGAAAGAGAAACTGTTTATTATATATCATCCAGACCTGTCATCCCTCAACAAGCGCAGTGAAATCATTTCAACATGCCGCCACAGACGGAAACACCTCCTAGGTGACACGTGAGCCAATCACCACGACCCTACGCCTGCCTGTACCTACCCACTCTGTGCTCTATATAAACCATTGTATGTGAATGCTTCCATTAAAATCTGATGATTGAGGGAACCCTTCATGAAACAGTTCTGTAGAGATGAAGTAGTCTTGTGATTTTTCCCACACATACATACATACATACATACATACATATATATATATATAAAGCCTGTGGAAAAGCGGAGCCGACGGGCCGACGGCGGGGCAGGGCAGGCTGGAGTCCTGCCCAAGATGGTGGCAAGGAGGCGGAGAATGGGGCTGAGCGAAGAGACGGGGCGTGCCGGGAGAGACGCCGCCGCAATCTAATTCAGGTGCATGGATCGCGCACCGGCACACAATTGACTTATCTCCTCACACTGTATAAAAGGGGAGAAGGAGGATAGATCAAGGCAGAAGGAGTAGGAGAACCAGCAGCAGAACGTGACGAGCAAAAACGACCGACAGCGAGCCGAAGACAGCGACAAACACGCGGCCGACTGAAAGCGAGCGAGGAGCAGCTGAAAAGCAATCCGACCAAAAGACAAAGCTTGTGTTATTGAAAAATAAACAAGAGTCAAACCTGCAAAGCAATGTCCTTCCTTGATGGTCCATGGAACCCGCACGCTGACGGCAGGAGTCCGTGGTACTTCTACTTACTTGAAAGACAGCCAATCCCCACTGAGGCATGCCGCCCATTAAAGACAAATGACACGACTTGCCATTTTTTTCTGTATGATGTCATGTTCTGCAGAAAACATTACTTAACTCAAAAAAGATGTCGGCTGAACTTGTTTGATCAGATTTTCAAGGCGTGACGTCACATGTTGGTGGAAAGTCCCACCTCGTCCTACTTTCTGAGGTCAACTGAACTTAACGACATGGGTTTTTGAGGAGTTTCCGTGCTTTTTTTCTAGTGGAAGTTGTCATAACTCGTCTTTCTGAGTCGTGACAGGCAATTATTTTCTGTCAAATTAACAACAATAGTTCTACTGAATAAAAGCCTGAATCACTTTTTAACAGTGCAGAAGTCGGGGTCTAAATTTACCATTTATATAACTGAGGCGTTCCTCAAGGCACCCCTCTAACCCCCCCTACCAGTTACAGTTGTTTTTGTAATGTGATTTATGTAACTAAGGTGGCGACTTGTTCAGGGTGTACGCCGCCTTCCGCCCGATTGTAGCAGAGATAGGCAACCAATGCCCACCGCGACCCCAAAGGGAATAAGCGGTAGAACATGGATGGATGGATGGATGGATGGCATACTTGCCAACCCTCTTGGATTTTCCGGGATACTCACGAAATTCAGCGCCTCTCCCGAAAACCTCCCGGGACAAATTTTCTCCCGAAAATCTCCCGAAATTCAGGCGGATCTGGAGGCCACGCCCCCCTCCAGCAGACGGACTACTCGGGACATGGCATTTAGGTCAAAACATGATTTAATCTTAAGTAAAAAAATATACAAACAAAAATCGCTCACAGAGGAGGCACAACTTGGGCTAAAGAACAAAGCTAACGCATAAACAGACTAAGAACATAAATCAAACAAAACTTACTTGGCATGGCATGAAGCACGAAACTATGGCAAGGCATGAAACAAGTCAGCACAGGGCGACTGACTGGCAAAGACGAGCTCAAATACTGCCACTGATTAGTGCTCGGGAAGACAGAGACAGGTGGACAAAATGAGTAACCAAGGAAACCAGACAAGGGAGTGGAAAAAAACAGGAACTTAAAGAGTCCAAAGGACAAACAGCACATAGCCAAACAAAAACATGATCAACAGACATGACATTTGATTTATTATTGGTTAGCTTCAGAATAACAATGTTATTACAAAGAATAAGAGACTTATTATACTCTAAAAATGTTGGTCTTACTTAAAAAAAGCACGCATTTAGTTGTATTCAGTGTTAAAAACTATGATATGGCTCTCACGGAAATACATTTTGAAATATTTGGCTTTCATGGCTCTCTCAGCCAAAAAGGTTCCCGACCCCTGCCCTAAAAGATGGGATCGCAGGTCAAACAAAACCCCTGGGCCGGGTTCCTCTAATCTGTGAGGGGAAGGAAGTGGCCGCTATCCTTGTTGTTTCCTGCCTGCAGGCCCCCTGACACTGATGCAGTGGGGTATTGCCAGCGAGGAGGAGGAGGGGGTCGTCGCTGGCCGGGCGTCTCAAGGACGAGCCCCCCTTTCCCCCCCCCCACCCTGGCCGGAGCGGCTCTCGCCACTGATGGGGACAAATATGACCGGTGACATCAGCGCATCCAGCAGTCACTCAATTTTATTTCAGGGCGGGGGTTGGGGGGTGGGCTTGCATGGAGATTGGGCCAGCGGTCAATGTCACAGTGCACTGACTGTGAACTTGGGATTTTTTATTTCTAATTTTTTCCTATCTAGAAATGGCTTGTCAAAATGACCAATGCCTTTGCTTTGAAGTGGAAGTGGTGTGCATACAATACATCAGGGGTCAGCAACCTTTTTGAAACCAAGAGCTACTTCTTGGGTAGTGATTAATGCGAATGGCTACCAGTTTGATACACACTTAAATAAATTGCCAGAAATAGCCAATTTGCTCAATTTACCTTTAATAAATAAATTTATACATAAAAAAAATGGGTATTTCTGTCTGTCATTCCGTCGTACATTTTTTTTTCCTTTTACGGTAGTTTTTTTGGGGCGGTATAGCTCGGTTGGTAGAGTGGCCGTGCCAGCAACTTGAGGGTTGCAGGTTAGATTCCCGCTTCTGCCATCCTAGTCACTGCCGTTGTGTCCTTGGGCAAGACACTTTACCCACCTGCTCCCAGTGCCACCCACACAGGTTTATATGTAACTTAGATATTGGGTTTCACTATGTAAAGCGCTTTGAGTCACTCGAGAAAAGCGCTATATAAATATATAATTCATAATTCAGAAAAAATGATGGAAAAAAAACACTTATTCGAACGGTTTAAAAGAGGAGAAAACAGGAAAAAAAAAAGAAACATTTTTAAACATAACCGTAGTTTGTCTTCAATTTCGACTGTTTAAAATTCAAAATTCAACCGAAAAGAAGAAGAGAAAAACTAGCTAATTCGAATCTTTTTGAAAAAATAAAAAAAAAGAAATTTATGGAACATCATTAGTAATTTTTCCTGATTAAGATTAATTTTAGAAATTTGATGACATGTTTTATCTGTGTTGGCCCTGCGACGAGGTGGCGACTTGTCCAGGGTGTACCCCGCCTTCCGCCCGATTGTAGCTGAGATAGGCGCCAGCGCCCCCTGCCACCCCAAAAAAGGGAATAAGCGGTAGAAAATGGATGGATGGATGGATGGATGGATATATAAAAAATGGGTATTTCTGTCCGTCATTCCTTCGCACATTTTTTTCCTTTTACGGAAGTTTTTTCGGGGCGGTATAGCTCGGTTGGTAGAGTGGCCGTGCCAGCAACTTGAGGGTTGCTGGTTCGATTCCCGCGTGTGCCATCCTAGTCACTGCCGTTGTGTCCTTGGGCAAGACACGTTACCCACCTGCTCCCAGTGCCACCCACACTGCTTTAAATGTAACTTAGATATTGGGTTTCACTATGTAAAAGCGCTTTGAGTCACTCGAGAAAAGCGCTATATAAATATATAATTCATAATTCAGAAAAAATGATGGAGAAAAAACATTTATTTGAACGGTTTAAAAGAGGAGAAAACAGGAAAAAAATGAAACATTTTTAAACATAACGGTAGTTTGTCTTCAATTTCGACTCTTTAAAATTCAAAATTCAACCAAAAAAAAGAAGAGAAAAATTAGCTAATTGGAATATTTTTGAAAAAATTAAAATAAGAATTTACGGAACATCATTAGTAATTTTTCCTGATTAAGATTAATTTTAGAATTTTGATGACATGTTTTATCTGTGTTGGCCCTGCGACGAGGTGGCGACTTGTCCAGGGTGTACCCCGCCTTCCGCCCGATTGTAGCTGAGATAGGCACCAGCGCCCCCTGCCACCCCAAAAAAGGGAATAAGCGGTAGAAAATGGATGGATGGATGGGTTTTAAATAGGTTAAATTCCAATCTGAACTTTGTTAGAATAAATAACAAATTGGACCAAGCTATATTTCCAACAAAGACAAATCATTATTTCTTCTAGATTTTCCAGAACAAAAATTTTAAATGAAATTCAAAAGACTTTGAAGTAAGATTTAAATTTGGTTCTAAAGATTTTCTAGATTTGCCAGAATATTTTTTGGGGAATTTTAATCATAATAAGTTTGAAGAAATATTTCACCAATATTCTTCGTCGAAAAAGCAGAAGCTAAAATGAAAAATAAAATTAAAATGAATTTATTATTCTTTACAAAAGGAAAAATAAATTTACTTGAACATTGATTTAAATTGTCAGGAAAGAAGAGGAAGGAATTTAAAAGGCAAAAACTTATATGTGTTTTAAAATCCTAAAATCATTTTTAAGGTTGTATTTTTGCTCTAAAATTGTCTTTCTGAAAGTTATAAGAAGCAAAGTAAAAAAAAATACATGAATATATTTAAACAAGTGAAGACCAAGTCTTTAAAATATTTTCTTGGATATTCAAATTCTATTTGAGTTTTGTCTCTCTTAGAATTAAAAATGTCGAGCGAAGAGAAACCAGCTTGCTAGTAAATAAATACAATTTTAAAAATAGAGGCAGCTCACTGGTAAGTGCTGCTATTTGAGCTATTGACCCCTGCAATACATGAACAGGCATCTCCAAACAAAGGCTGATTTGATGACGAGGAAGCAATTCATGGAAGCGGCAACAAGGATGGGCCATAAAATCTATTTTGCCAGAAGTACAAACCCCGTTTCCATATGAGTTGGGAAATTGTGTTTGATGTAAATATAAAAATAATACAATGATTTGCTAATCCTTTTCAACCCATATTCAATTGAATGCACTACAAAGACAACATATTTGACATTCAAACTCATAAACAATTTTTTTTTTTGCAAATAATAATTAACTTAGGATTTCATGGCTGCAACACGTGCCAAAGTAGTTGGGAAAGGGCATGTTCACCACTGTGTTACTGTCACAAGGGTAGCGCAGAGTTATGAGCGAGTTGTCCACCCCAAGAAGGACAAGAATGGTGGGTAAGAGCTTGATTTAATGCAAAAATAAATAGCACTGGTACAAAAAAATGACAAAATAAAAGCGTGCCGAACGCACGGGAAGCTAAGCTAAACTTAGCAGTGAGTCAAGGGTCCAAATATACGTGCCGAGCGCACGGGAAGCTAAGGAGAAACTCACTGCTAACAGGAATGTCTCATGAAAGTTGCTTACCGCGAACAGGCTTAAATAAGGAAGTGAACAATTACCACAGGTGCGGGTCAAAAAGCAGAGCAGGTGGAAAAAATGCGAAACCATGGTAACAGAACAAACAAGGAAGTGCCAAAACTAAGAATCGGAAGAGTCCAAAACAAACCAAGAACGCAAAAGGACTCAAAAACCGAAATCAAAATGTAATTCCGCGAAGCGGACCACAACAATTACATCACCTTTTCTTTTAACAACACTGACTTGCTGTTGTTCCCAAAACTCTTTACTTTTCTTGTAATAAAGTTGGCTTTGGAATATTCAGGAGCGAGGAAATTTCAAGACTGGATTTGTTGCACAGGCGGCATTCTATGACAGTTTCACGCTGGAAATCACTGAGAGCGGCCCATTCTTTCACAAATGTTTGCAGAAACAGTCTCCATGCCTAAGTGCTTGATTTGATACACCGGGTCAAGTGGTTAGGACACCTGAATCTCGTTATTTGGACAGGTGGCCAAATACTTTTGGCAATACAGTGTAAATCGCTGTCATGATCCGTGGTCCGGATCATGTTTTTGTTATTTTCTGTTAGTTTTGGACTCTTTTAGTTCCTGTTTGTGACACCTCTGAGTTTGGTTTGGTTGCCACGGCTGCTTATGGTTTTCACCTGCCTCCGGTGTTCGGGACGCTCACCTGTGTCTAATCAGAGGCATTATTTAAACCTGCCTTTGCCAGTCAGTCGGCCTGGCGTCATTGTTCGCTTCATGCCTGGACAACGTAAGTCTTGTTCGTTCATGCCACAGCTAGTTAGTTTCCTAGTTCATGATTCCTGTGCTAAGTTGTAGTTCTTTAGCTTCTGGTGCTTTATCCGGAGTTGTCTCTCTAATAATTAAAGTTCTTTGGGTGAATAATATAAACTCACCATACCGGTATGTTTTAGAGCTTCCATAGCGAGATATAAGTTAGAACTTTACACTACTTTATATTAAAAATGGCAACAGCAGAGGATGAATGTCCCATACCTAGAAGATAGCGAAAACTACACTACGGAATCGTCACGGACTACAGTGGAGAATGTGCGCAAATTTTCAGGACTTATGCAGATCCCAAATACGCATCAGCAGGTACCAGAAGGTAAGAAAAGTTGTTTTTGCATAATATTACGAAACAAAACGCCAGATAATATGTCTGCTAAAGGGTGCAATTTTGCGGTCCTTATACACACACCATAGTAATAATTGTACTGCGTTCAAAAGACTCCGGCTTATTAGTGATTCCTAGAGCCCAAAAAAAGTCTGCGGGCTATAGAACGTTTTCCGTTCGGGCTCCAGTACTCTGGAATGCCCTCCCGGTAACAGTTCGAGATGCTACCTCAGTAGAAGCATTTAAGTCTCACCTTAAAACTCATCTGTATACTGTAGCCTTTAAATAGACCTCCTTTTTAGACCAGTTGATCTGCCGCTTCTTTTCTTTCTCCTATGTCCCCCCCTCCCTTGTGGAGGGGGTCCGGTCCGATGAACATGGATGAAGTACTGGCTGTCCAGAGTCGAGACCCAGGATGGACCGCTCGTCGGGACCCAGGATGGACCGCTCGCCTGTATCGGTTGGGGACATCTCTACGCTGCTGATCCGCTTGAGATGGTTTCCTGTGGACGGGACTCTCGCGGCTGTGTTGGAGCCACTATGGATTGAACTTTCACAGTATCATGTTAGACCCGCTCGACATCCATTGCTTTCGGTCCCCTAGAGCGGGGGGGTTGCCCACATCTGAGGTCCTCTCCAAGGTTTCTCATAGTCAGCATTGTCACTGGCGTCCCACTGGATGTGAATTCTCCCTGCCCACTGGGTGTGAGTTTTCCTTGCCCTTTTGTGGGTTCTTCCGAGGATGTTGTAGTCGTAATGATTTGTGCAGTCCTTTGAGACATTTGTGATTTGGGGCTATATAAATAAACATTGATTGATTGATCATTGATTGATTGATCTCTGACTACGGTAGCCGTAACCGGCCGACAATCCATCAAGCTTTAAAATCGTACTAAAACATTTTGACGGATTTTTTTGCGTGCCGTGTGTAATGTTCTGTATCAGACCGGGGCAAATTAAGGCCCGTTGAGCTTTACAATTTGGCCCGCCGGACATTCCCTAATAATTGTTTTAGATGTCTAAGATGGAAAGTGTAGCTGCCATTATGATGTGCAGTCATGTTTTCTAAAGACCGGAAGTCTTCAACTATATTAAGTCTTTCAATGCTTGGACTCTGCGTCACATACTAGTTACTATGGTCATCTAATTACTTACTATGGTCACTATGAGAAATCTCAGTGTGGAGAGGCAGAGCCAACGAAAGAGCAGCAGGGTAGGGCACGCCGTAGCCCGGCCCAAGATGTCGGCGAGGAGGCAGGAGACCAAGCGGAGAAACGGGGCGTGCTGGGAGCGACGCCACGATCGAGTTCAGGTGCGTGGATCGCGCACCTGTATGCAAATCGGTGAATCTCTTCTCGCTGTATAAAGGGACGGCAGCAGAGGAGGGTGGAGAGCCCGCAGCACTGCCTGAAGAGCGGAGCGACAAAGAGCAAGACGAAGACGCGGCCGACTGAAGAGCGACACGGAGGAGCGAGCAGTGGAAGCGACGACGGCGCAAAAGACTTTCTTTATTTGATGATCAGCATGTCCTTCCTGGGTGGTCCATGGAACCCGCACGACGACAGCATGAGTCGGTCACACTCAGATTATAGGTGGGGGGGTTTTTTTCACTGTTTGTTGCATTTTGGTTGCGTTTCGGTTGATTTTAAAATATTTTGTCAATATTCAGTGTTTTATCGTTCATAGCTAATATTGTAAATCCCTCCTTCTTTATTTTCATGTACATTCTGGGTGTCTCCTTCAGTAAAAAAAAGTTTTAAATTCCATTCCGTTTTTTAAGGCGGTCTGTCATAACGTTTTTAGCTTTCAATCATTATTGTGAGGTTTTGTATTAGTGTTCCTAAAAATAGATAGACACACTTTTTTATCTAAATCTGGCCCCCGAGTAAAATAATGGCTATATCCTCAAAGGATATATTCTATATCTTCAAAAGGAACATTTAAAGTGTGTTGCAGTCTACACGTATCTCTTTTGTGTGACTGCCATCTACTGGTCACACTTATCATTACACCATGTACCAAATAAAATTGCTTCGAGGTCGGTCAGCACAACCAGAATTATTCCGTACATTAGGCGCACCGGGTTATAAGTCGCACTGTCGAGTTTTGTGAAAAAGAAAAAGATTTTAAGTGCGCCTTATAGTCCGAAAAATAATGAAGTATTGAAGTCAGAAAGTACTTTTTTTTTTTTTTAACACGCCTCAAAACAGCAGCCTGGAATTTGGGACATGAGGAGGTTGAGGTGGGGAGTAGAGGTTTGCGGGTGGTGTATATTGTAGCGTCCCGGAAGAGTTAGTGCTGCAAGGGGGTCTGGGTATTTATTCTTGTGACCGACTCATACCGTCGTCTTGCGGGTTCCATGGACCACCAAGGCAGGACATGAATTTTGATCATTCTTGACTTGCTTTATTTTTCAAATCCAGCTAGTCTGCGGTCGGGTCGCACTTCCGCGGCGTCTCCCGTCTCCCTCTGCTGCTCGCTCCGCTGTGTGCTTTTCAGCAGTCCGTACCTCCGTCCGACTCTTGCGCTCTGTCTCCTCCGTTGTTGTCTGCTGTTCTCTCTCCGCACCATCACCAACCTCGTTCTCTCCTCCTTCTCCCCTTCTATACATCGAGAGGAGATATGTTAATCGTGTCCAGGTGCGCAATCCACACACCTGATCTCGTTTGTGGCGTCATGCCGCCATGCCGCTCACTCGCACTCTCCGCCTCTTTGCCGCCATCTTGGGCCGGGCTCCAACGTGCCCTGCCGCTCTCTACAATTCTGTTGCGTTTATGTTGTGTTACGGTGCGAAATGTGTTTGTCAGACTCTCGCGACTGTGTTGGATCCTTTATGGATTGAATCATGTTGGACCCGCTCGACATCCATTGCTTTCCTCCTCTCCAAGGTTCTCATAGTCTGCTGATCCGCTTGAGATGGTTTCCTGTGGACGGGACTCTCGCTGCTGTCTTGGATCCGCTTGAACTGAACTCTCGCGGCTGTGTTGGAGCCACTATGGATTGAACTTTCACAGTATCATGTTAGACCCGCTCGACATCCATTGCTTTCGGTCCCCTAGAGAGGGGGGGTTGCCCACATCTGAGGTCCTCTCCAAGGTTTCTCATAGTCAGCATTGTCACTGGCGTCCCACTGGATGTGAATTCTCCCTGCCCACTGGGTGTGAGTTTTCCTTGCCCTTTTGTGGGTTCTTCCGAGGATGTTGTAGTCGTAATGATTTGTGCAGTCCTTTGAGACATTTGTGATTTGGGGCTATATAAATAAACATTGATTGATTGATAGTCATCATTGTCACCGACGTCCCACTGGGTGTGAGTTTTCCTTGCCCTTATGTGGGCCTACCGAGGATGTCGTGGTGGTTTGTGCAGCCCTTTGAGACACTAGTGATTTAGGGCTATATAAGTAAACATTGATTGATTGGTTGATTCTTGTTTGGTGTGGGTTCACAGTGTGGCGCATATTTGTTAAAGCAGTGTTAAAGTTGATTATACGGCCACCCTCAGTGTGACCTGCATGGCTCTTGACCAAGTATGCCTTGCATTCACCTGTGTGTGGGAAAAGCAGTAAATATTATGCAGTTAGGCCGGCACACAAGGTTTTTTTGGGCGATCTGTACTTCTCCCTACGTCCGTGTAAGAAAGTCATAAATTTTACTTTTTTAAACCGATACCGACCATTTCCGGTATGGTATTTTAAAGCATTTATCGGCCGCTGATATCTGCAGTCCGATCCCGACTGCAGACCTATCCATTTAGCTTTAATCCGGATCATAACATCATCCGTTCTAGCTCATCCGTCAAGTTTTTTCCCGACTCCGTCCCCTGTTGTCAAGGCCTGTTAGGAGGTGTCAAACGGCCGACTCCTTCTCCTTCGCTGACATGTTGTGCCTCTTTGCCGCCATCTTGGGCCGGGCTCCAGCGTGGCCTGCCGCTCTCTACGATTCTGTTGCGTTTATGTTGTGTTACGGTGCGAAATGTGTTTGTCAGACTCTTGCGACTGTGTTGGATCCTTTATGGATTGAATCATGTTGGACCCGCTCGACATCCATTGCTTTCCTCCTCTCCAAGGTTCTCATAGTCATCATTGTCACCGACGTCCCACCGGGTGTGAGTTTTCCTTGCCCTTATGTGGGCCTACCGAGGATGTCGTAGTGGTTTGTGCAGCCCTTTGAGACACTAGTGATTTAGGGCTATATAAGTAAACATTGATTGATTGATCGATTCTTGTTTGGTGTGGGTTCACAGTGTGGCGCATATTTGTTAAAGCAGTGTTAAAGTTGATTATACGGCCACCCTCAGTGTGACCTGCATGGCTCTTGACCAAGTATGCCTTGCATTCACCTGTGTGTGTGAAAAGCCGTAAATATTATGTAGTTAGGCCGGCACACAAGGTTTTTTTGGGCGATCTGTACTTCTCCCTACATCCGTGTAAGAAAGTCATAAATTTTACTTTTTTAAACCGATACCGACCATTTCCGATATGGCATTTTAAAGCATTTATCGGCCGCTGATATCTGCAGTCCGATCCCGACTGCAGACCTATCCATTTAGCTTTAATCCGGATCATAACATAAACCGTTCTAGCTCATCCGTCAAGTTTTTCCCCGACTCCGTCCCCTGTTGTCAAGGCCTGTTAGGAGGTGTCAAACGGCCGACTCCTTCTCCTCGGCTGACATGTTGTGCCTCTTTGCCGCCATCTTGGGCCGGGCTCCAACGTGGCCTGCCGCTCTCTACAATTCTGTTGCGTTTATGTTGTGTTACGGTGCGAAATGTGTTTGTCAGACTCTCGCGACTGTGTTGGATCCTTTATGGATCGAATCATGTTGGACCCGCTTTCCTCCTCTCCAAGGTTCTCATAGTCATCATTGTCACCGACGTCCCACTGGGTGTGAGTTTTCCTTGCCCTTATGTGGGCCTACCGAGGATGTCGTAGTGGTTTGTGCAGCCCTTTGAGACACTAGTGATTTAGGGCTATATAAGTAAACATTGATTGATTGGTTGATTCTTGTTTGGTGTGGGTTCACAGTGTGGCGCATATTTGTTAAAGCAGTGTTAAAGTTGATTATACGGCCACCCTCAGTGTGACCTGCATGGCTCTTGACCAAGTATGCCTTGCATTCACCTGTGTGTGTGAAAAGCCGTAAATATTATGTAGTTAGGCCGGCACACAAGGTTTTTTTGGGCGCTCTGTACTTCTCCCTACATCCGTGTAAGAAAGTCATAAATTTAACTTTTTTAAACCGATACCGACCATTTCCGATATGGCATTTTAAAGCATTTATCAGTCGCTGATATCTGCAGTTCGATCCCTACTGCAGACCTATCCATTTAGCTTTAATCCGGATCATAATATCATCCGTTCTAGCTCATCCGTCAAGTTTTTTCCCGACTCCGTCCCCTGTTGTCAAGGCCTGTTAGGAGGTGTCAAACGGCCGACTCCTTCTCCTTCGCTGACATGTTGTGCCTCTTTGCCGCCATCTTGGGCCGGGCTCCAGCGTGGCCTGCCGCTCTCTACGATTCTGTTGCGTTTATGTTGTGTTACGGTGCGAAATGTGTTTGTCAGACTCTTGCGACTGTGTTGGATCCTTTATGGATTGAATCATGTTGGACCCGCTCGACATCCATTGCTTTCCTCCTCTCCAAGGTTCTCATAGTCATCATTGTCACCGACGTCCCACCGGGTGTGAGTTTTCCTTGCCCTTATGTGGGCCTACCGAGGATGTCGTAGTGGTTTGTGCAGCCCTTTGAGACACTAGTGATTTAGGGCTATATAAGTAAACATTGATTGATTGATCGATTCTTGTTTGGTGTGGGTTCACAGTGTGGCGCATATTTGTTAAAGCAGTGTTAAAGTTGATTATACGGCCACCCTCAGTGTGACCTGCATGGCTCTTGACCAAGTATGCCTTGCATTCACCTGTGTGTGTGAAAAGCCGTAAATATTATGTAGTTAGGCCGGCACACAAGGTTTTTTTGGGCGATCTGTACTTCTCCCTACATCCGTGTAAGAAAGTCATAAATTTTACTTTTTTAAACCGATACCGACCATTTCCGATATGGCATTTTAAAGCATTTATCGGCCGCTGATATCTGCAGTCCGATCCCGACTGCAGACCTATCCATTTAGCTTTAATCCGGATCATAACATAAACCGTTCTAGCTCATCCGTCAAGTTTTTCCCCGACTCCGTCCCCTGTTGTCAAGGCCTGTTAGGAGGTGTCAAACGGCCGACTCCTTCTCCTCGGCTGACATGTTGTGCCTCTTTGCCGCCATCTTGGGCCGGGCTCCAACGTGGCCTGCCGCTCTCTACAATTCTGTTGCGTTTATGTTGTGTTACGGTGCGAAATGTGTTTGTCAGACTCTCGCGACTGTGTTGGATCCTTTATGGATCGAATCATGTTGGACCCGCTTTCCTCCTCTCCAAGGTTCTCATAGTCATCATTGTCACCGACGTCCCACTGGGTGTGAGTTTTCCTTGCCCTTATGTGGGCCTACCGAGGATGTCGTAGTGGTTTGTGCAGCCCTTTGAGACACTAGTGATTTAGGGCTATATAAGTAAACATTGATTGATTGGTTGATTCTTGTTTGGTGTGGGTTCACAGTGTGGCGCATATTTGTTAAAGCAGTGTTAAAGTTGATTATACGGCCACCCTCAGTGTGACCTGCATGGCTCTTGACCAAGTATGCCTTGCATTCACCTGTGTGTGTGAAAAGCCGTAAATATTATGTAGTTAGGCCGGCACACAAGGTTTTTTTGGGCGCTCTGTACTTCTCCCTACATCCGTGTAAGAAAGTCATAAATTTAACTTTTTTAAACCGATACCGACCATTTCCGATATGGCATTTTAAAGCATTTATCAGTCGCTGATATCTGCAGTTCGATCCCTACTGCAGACCTATCCATTTAGCTTTAATCCGGATCATAATATCATCCGTTCTAGCTCATCCGTCAAGTTTTTTCCCGACTCCGTCCCCTGTTGTCAAGGCCTGTTAGGAGGTGTCAAACGGCCGACTCCTTCTCCTCGGCTGACATGTTGCGGTTCAAAGAATGGCTTGTTGTCGCATGTCCTCGTTTTCGCGGCAGATCGCAGCCCCCCCCCCCCTTCTCCACCCCCGGCCTCTCCAAAATAACGTGTCCAGATGGCTGCCAACAAGATGGATGGATTATAGGTGGGGTGACTCCAACTTGACTTGGCGCTGTGTGTAATTTCTTATCGGCGCTGTGTTTGAAAAAGGGCAGAGTGAATGAATCCACGGGGGGGGGAAACAAAAGGCAGCTCTCAGTGTGGCATGTGCCGTGACAAGGTTAATTCATATTGCTTTGTGTCGGCCTGGATCACATTAACATATGAAAACAGTTTGTAGTTTACAACACTGGAGTATTCATTGTCCCTCGGTCCTGCTTTTACCAAGTCGGTTCGGTTCAATCTGCATTTATACTGTTCGGAAAAAGACTCAGTGCCGTCTACGGTCCGTGATATCGTCAAAAGGTTCGGAGAATCTGGAGAAATCACTGCGCGTAATCGATCATATTACCGACCTTCGATCTTTCACGATACTGCATTAAAAAAGAGCGACATCCGTGTGTAAAGGATATCACCACGTGGGCTCAGGAACACTTCAGAAAACCACTGTCAGTTAATACAGTTCGTCGCTACAAGTTAAAACTGTATTATGCAAGGCGAAAGCCATTTATCAACAACACCCAGAAACGCCGCCGGCTTCGCTGGGCCCGAGCTTATCTAAGATGGACTGATGCAAACTAGGAAAGTGGCAGGTTCAAACACTGATGACATATATTAAACAAGACAAGAAGCAAGGAGTTAAACGGAGACATACAAACCCCGTTTCCATATGAGCTGGGAAATTGTGTTAGATGTAAATATAAACAGAATACAATGATTTGCGAATCATTTTCAACCCATATTCAGTTGAATATGCTACAAAGACAACATATTTGATGTTCAAAATGATAAACGATTTTTTTTTGCAGATAATCATTAACTTTAGAATTTGATGCCAGCAATGTGTGACAAAGAATTTGGGAAAGGTGACAATTAATACTGATAAAGTTGAGGAATGCTCATAGAACACATATTTGGAACATCCCACAGGTGTGCAGGCTAATTGGGAACAGGTGGGTGCTATGTTTGGACATAAAAACAGCTTCCCCAAAAAAATGCTCAGTCTTTCACAAGAAAGGATGGGGCGAGGTACACCCCTTTGTCCACAACTGCGTGAGCAAATAGTCAAAAATAGTTTAAGAACAACATTTCTCAAAGTGCAATTGCAAGAAATTTAGGGATTTCAACATCTACGCTCCATAATATCATCAAAAGGTTCAGAGAATCTGGAGAAATCACTCCACGTAAGCGGCATGGCTGGAAACCAACATTGAATGACCGTGACCTTCAATCCCTCAGACGGGACTGTATAAAAAACCGACATCAATCTCTAAAGGATATCACCACATGGGCTCAGGAACACTTCAGAAAACCATTGTCACTAAATACAGTTTGTCGCCACATCTGTAAGTGCAAGTTAAAGGTCTACTATGCAAAGCGAAAGCCATTTATCAACAACATCCAGAAACGCCGCCGTCATCGCTGGGCCCGAGCTTTTCTAAGTTGGACTGATGCAAAGTGGAAAAGTATCAGGTTCAAACACTGAAGACATCTATTAAACAAGACAAGAAGCAAGGAATTAAACGGAGACATAATTAAATTTGCCCTGCGATGAGGTGGTGACTTGTTCAGGGTGTACACCGCCTTTCGCCCGATTGTAGCTTAGATAGGCACCAGCGCCCCCCGCGACCACAAAGGGAATAAGCGGTAGAAAATGGATGGATGGATAATTAAATTTGACTCAATTGAGGAGAGACCATGAATTGATTAACGTGAACTGAAACAAGTTGAAAAACTTATTCGGGTGTTACCATTTAGTGGTCAATTGTACGGAATATGTACTGTACTGTGCAATCTACTAATAAAAGTTTCAATCAATCAATCAATCAGTTAAAAATGTCTGGACTGTACAGTCTCCCCACGCTCTGACGAAAGATTGTATGCCTCCTCTTTTATTTGGACTTTCCCTGTTTACATGGCAACAGCTTTTTCTAAGGGAAGGAGGTTGTAAACAGCCATCGCCTTTGATTAAAACAGTTCAAAGTAAAGGTCGTCTGGAGGGGGGTCTGGTCCTGCTTCCTCTCAGCTTTCTGTGGATTACGATACATCAAAGAAACAGAACACTCATGTCGCTCCCCATCCTACACAGCGGAGTTTCACAAGCCTTCTTTTTGGTAGGATCAAAGACAGCTTTTGTCCTCTCGCCGGGAACTCCTGGCAACACAACGTTTTGTGATAACCTAGATACAATTATTCTGACAGAAAGTGTTCTGTGGTCTGACGAGTCCACATTTCACATGGTTTTTGGAAACTGTGGACGTCGTGTCCGCCGGAACAAAGAGGAAAAGAACCATCCGGATTGTTCTAGGCTCAAAGTTGAAAAGCCAGCATCTGTGATGGTATGGGGGTGTATTAGTGCCCAAGGCATGGGTAACTTACACATCTGTGAAGGCACCATTAATGCTGAAAGGTACATACAGGTTTTAGAGCAACATGTGTTGCCATCCAAGCAACGTTATCAAGGACGCCCCTGCTTATTTCAGCAAGACAATGCCAAGCTACGTGTTTCAACAGCGTGGCTTCATAGTAAAAGAGTACTGGTACTAGACTGGCTTGCCTGTAGTCCAGAGCTGTCCCTCATTGAAAATGTGTGGCGTATTATGAAGAGTAAAATACCACAATGAAGACTCCGAACTGTTAAATAACTTAATCCGTACATCAAGCAAGAATGGGAAGAAAGCTTAAAAAACTGGTGCCCTCAGTTTTTCAAACATTTACTGAGTGTTTTTAAAAACAAAGGCCAACAAATTACACAACGTGCCAACTTCACTGGTTTTGGGTTTTGTATATTCTGGACAAAAATATAAACACAACACTTTTGTTTTTGCTCTCTTTTTTCACGAGTTAAACTCAAATATTTAAAATTTTTACTATACACACAAAATACCGATCTATCACAAGTATTGTTAACAAATAAGTCTAAATGGGTGCTAGTGAGCAATACCTATTTGCTAACCACCTCACAGGTACGGCATATCCAAAATTCTGAATAAACAGCATGATCATTGCACAGGTGTGCCTTAGGCTGCCCACAAAAAAAAAGCCACTCTGAAATTATCAGTTTTATCACACATGTCGAAAATTGTGAGGGAGGCATTGCTGGTTGGCATGCTGACTGCAGGAATGTCCACCAGAGCCCGTGAATTGAACGTTCAAGGTGTTTCAGGGGATTTGGCAGTACATCCAACCGGCGTCACAACCGCAGCATTGAAAACAGGAAATATTTATGTATGTGTACCAAGTGTAATGTTAGACCGTCCAGTTTGTAAAGCCAAGACTGGACAAAACAAAGACACTCGGCTTTGACTTCTGCGGAATATCCTCCCGAGAAAACTCAAATGTCCACTTACGAGGTTCTACCATTCAAGGTGACGGTTATGATTACCAACTGGCAGAAGGAGCAATAACGTTAAATACTTAGGTCCTGATCTACTAAGAGCTAAATAACAAGTGCTGTGTGTAATTAGTGGGCGTGATGCGGGTGATGGACTAAGACAGCGTGTATAATTGATAACCGGTGAAAAAGTGGTGCAGACCGCCCTATTCAAATGAGGTTCCTGTGTGTACGGCACTCTACCGGCTGTCACCATGGAGACCGTCCACATTCATGACGGAAGGACCAACCGGTGCTGTTTCTTTATATTTTGAAATATGCAGCAAGACGAATGTAACATAATAAACAACATTTCCTGGGCAATATAGAAATGCGATCTCGACAACAGAATCTATTTTTAGCATGCTGAAAGTGCACTCTAAGAGGCACTTTCGTCTTGCATCTTCAGGATCTAATTTAACAAGTTCTCAACGTTGTTTTAATGTCAGTTTTTTTTTTCTTCATAGTAATTTACCAAAAGCATAAACAATTATCGACTGTAAAAATTTACGGATTCAACATCAACATCAGTGAATTCCTGGCAACCACAGCTGCTCCTTTTTCCTATCTCTTTCTGTCTCCAGCTGAGGAAAACAATAAATATGTGTATTCGCGCTGAAGGGTGGGGTAGTGTTTTCAGATCAACTGGGCAATGCAAATTGAATGTGTTGTTTTTTAGGTTGGTCTCTCCAAACCTTTGGAATAAATTGCAAAATACCTATTCTGTTCTGGGTTATCATTTAAAACCAGCTTATGTGTCATCAAAATAACTTGGGATTGACCAGCAACTTTTCCCTTGGAAGAACATCTGGTCCAAACGCAACAATTTGGGGGCTCTCGTCCGGGATGACACGTTGAGAATTGGACACCTCTTACACTCTTCTGGACAGACTCACTTGGCCAACACATAAATCAAGGTAAGCAGCTGCCGGTATTTTTATCAATCAATGATCAATCAATCAATGTTTATTTATATCGCCCTGAATCACAAGTGTTTCAAAGGGCTGCACAAGCCACAACGGCATCCTCGGTTCAGAGCCCACAAAAGGGCAAGGAAAAACTCACAACCCAGTGGGATGTCAATGTGAATGACTATGAGAAACCTTGGAGAGGAGACTGGATGCAAGGACGTCGAGTGGGTCTAACATAATAGTGTGAGAGTCCAGTCCATAGTGGGGCCAGCAATAGACCATCCCAAGTGGAAACAGGTCATCAGCGCAGAGATGTCCCCAACCGATGCACAAGCGAGCGGTCCACCCCCGGGTCCCGGTTCTGGACAGCCAGCAATTCATCCATGCCCACCGGATTTGTGCCCCCCCTCCACAAGGGAGAGGAGGTTAGAAGGAAAAAGATAAGAAACGGCAGATCACCTGGTCTAAAAAGGGGGTTTATTTAAAGGCTAGAGAAGACCTAGGCAAGTTAAGGCCCGCACAGCACAAAACATTTGGTGGACAAAATGAGACAAAGAAGGCGTGGCATAAAACTTAAAAAAAACTATTCTGTGACAGCATCGGAAAAAGTTACAAACTACAAATAGTTCAAGGTCTAAAAAGGGGGTCTATTTAAAGGCTAGAGCAGACCTGGGCAAGTTAAGGCCCGCACAGCATAAAACATTTGGTGGACAAAATGAGGCCAAGAAGGAGTGGCATAAAACTTAAAAAAAAACTATTCTGTGACAGCATCGGAAAAAGTTACAAACTACGAATAGTTCAAGGTCTAAAAAAGGGGGTCTATTTAAAGGCTAGAGCAGACCTGGGCAAGTTAAGGCCCGCACAGCATAAAACGTTTGGTGGACAAAATGAGACAAAGAAGGCGTGGCATAAAACTTAAAAAAAACTATTCTGTGACAGCATTGGAAAAAGTTACAAACTACGTATAGTTCAAGGTCTAAAAAGGGGGTCTATTTAAAGGCTAGAGCAGACCTGGGCAAGTTAAGGCCCGCACAGCATAAAACATTTGGTGGACAAAATGAGACCAAGAAGGAGTGGCATAAAACTTAAAAAAAAACTATTCTGTGACACCATTGGAAAAAGTTACAAACTACGAATAGTTCAAGGTCTAAAAAAGGGGGTCTATTTAAAGGCTAGAGCAGACCTGGGCAAGTTAAGGCCCGCACAGCATAAAACGTTTGGTGGACAAAATGAGACAAAGAAGGCGTGGCATAAAACTTAAAAAAAACTATTCTGTGGCAGCATCGGAAAAAGTTACAAACTACGAATAGTTCAAGGTCTAAAAAAGGGGGTCTATTTAAAGGCTAGAGCAGACCTGGGCAAGTTAAGGCCCGCACAGCATAAAACGTTTGGTGGACAAAATGAGACAAAGAAGGCGTGGCATAGAACTTAAAAAAAACTATTCTGTGGCAGCATCGGAAAAAGTTACAAACTACGAATAGTTCAAGGTCTAAAAAAGGGGGTCTATTTAAAGGCTAGAGCAGACCTGGGCAAGTTAAGGCCCGCACAGCATAAAACGTTTGGTGGACAAAATGAGACAAAGAAGGCGTGGCATAAAACTTCCCAAAAAACTTTTCTGTGGCAGCATCGGAAAAAGTTACAAACTACGGATAGTTCAAGGAACGCTGACATTAGTAGGACAAAACGGTGCTTTCCAAATACCCTCATCAGTGAAGCATGTGTTGTCACGGTCGGAGCGCATTCCAATGCGTCCTCATCTGGGCCTCATGACGAGGGCATCGCGGGCCACGCCCACATGCGCTCTCTCAACTGACAGCGCGCTCGGACACGCCCCTGCTCGCGCCGAGAGTAGCACGCCCACGCAGCTACAAGTCTTTCCACACACCTGGAATTGATGAGGGCGAGCTGCTTAAGAGACAAGTGGACCCAGGGATCCTCACGGGAACTTAGTTCTCAATTCGGATACCGTACGGCTTATGCTCTCTCTCTCTCTGCACTTTCCCCTCATGTCCGACATCCTTGTTTGTTCTCCCGTGTTTCCGCAGTGTTTCCGTTCCATTGCCCTGAATTTGGACTGACTCCCTCGTTCCTCGACCCCTCGCTCGCCCCTGATCCTGCCTGCCCCATGGACTTCCTCATTCCTTCGCTCTCGTCAACACATTCGCACCTGGGTTTGACACACTCCATTTCCTTAGTTTATTTAGTAGTATTGTTTGATATTATTATTCATACATTGACTTTATATATATATAATACATTGTACATTAGTGCCCCCTGGTGTCAGTGTGCCGCCACTCCCTCTGCAATACCATAACATGTGTAATATAAACAGTGGGATTGCTAACACAGGTTTGTGTCATGTTTGTTCCCTTTTTCCACTTCGACACATCTCTGAAAGAGGTCCAGGGAGCCACAAGGAAGGCGCTAAAGAGCCGCCGGTTGCTGACCCCTGGACTAGAGTATACAAATGAGTTTTAAGACGGAACTGTGGAGAGGCGGAGCCGGCGAACGAGCAGCGGGGTAGGGCACGCCGGAGCCCGGCCCAAGATGGTGGCGAGGAGGCGGGGACGGCGACTGAGCGGAGAGGCGGGGCGTGCCGGGAGCGACGCTACAAGCATGATCAGGGGCGTGGATCGCGCACCGGGACTCAATTAATCAATCTCCTCTCGAGGTATAAAAGGGGAGAAAGAGGAGAGAACGGGGCAGAAGGAGTTGGATAGCCCGCAGCAGTGCCTGAAGAGCGGAAGCGACAGAGAGCAAGACGACGACGACGGGGGTGGCTGAAAAGCGACCAAAAAGCGAGCAGTGGAGGAGGAGCTGAAAAGCGACCCGACCTGCAGACAACCTGATTGAAAAATAAAAAAAGAGTCAAAACTGCTCGAGAATGTCCTTCCTAGGTGGTCCGTGGAACCCGTACAACAGCGAGAGACTGTCACAGGGACTTAAATGCTTCTTTTTTTCCGTAAAAATTTTTTTCTTTCAGTGCATGCACATCCTTAGTTGATCAGGCCAATAATGTACACGACATTTTTGTTTTGTTTTGTTTTCAGATCTTGTAACTCTAACAAAAGGAAGAGACCAAAAACCCAAATCTGCTGCCGTGGGCAATGGTTCTAAGGGGCAAATGGGACACAGTGTGGTTGCAAACTGGCCTATATCGCTCGGTGGGAACATGGTTTTACACGGCAGAGGAGGTAAGTGCTGACATCAGCCCGAGTGTTCACACGGAGGTGTGATGCCTGTCCGGGGTGCCACCGTGCTGTCACCAGCAAGCTGCTATAAAACGCTCCACCGGAGTAGCAATAAAGGAGTTGGACTGACTGCTGACTGACATGTCTTTCACACCGGAGTGAGGATGGAAACACACATTTTTCACCGGTGTGCTTTAAAAACGGGCGCAGCAGACGCCATTCCTGGGGGGTTTTTGGGCATGTGATTGAACGCCAGAAAGTCAATAATATATTTAATTATTTGTATGTTAGAGAAGCATGTAAGTAGCATCTTAAAACTCATTTGTATACTCTAGCCTTTAAATAGACCAGTTGATCTGCCGTTTCTTTTCTTTTCTGCTCTGCTCTGCCCCCTGTCCCTGGTGGGGGGGCGGGGGGTCCGGTGGCCATGGATGAAGTGCTGGTTGTCCAGAGTCGGGACCCGGGATGGACCGCTCGCCTGTGCTTTTGTTGGGGATGTCTCTGCACTGCTGGCAAGTCTCCGCTCGGGATGGCCTCCTGCTGGCCCTGCTATGGACTGGACTGTCACTATTATGTTAGATCCACTATGGACCGGACTTTCACTATTATGTTAGATCCACTATGGACTGGACTTTCACTATTATGTTGGATCCACTATGGACTGGACTCTCACACTATTATGTTAGATCCACTATGGATTGGAGTCCCACTATTATGTTGGATCCATTATGAACTGGACCCTCACTATTATGTTAGATCCACTATGGACTGGACTCTCACTATTATGTTAGATCCACTATGAACTGGACTCTCACTATTATGTTAGATCCACTATGGACTGGACTCTCACACTATTATGTTAGATCCACTATGGACTGGACTCTCACACTATTATGTTAGATCCACTATGGACCGGACTTTCACTATTATGTTGGATCCATTATGGACTTGACTCCCACTATCATGCTAGATCCACTATGGACTGGACTCTCACTATTATGTTAGATCCACTATGGACTGGACTCTCACTATTATGTTAGATCCACTATGGACCGGACTTTCACTATTATGTTGGATCCATAATGGACTTGACTCTCACAATAATGCTAGATCCACTATGGACTGGACTGTCACTATTATATTGGATCCAGTATGGACTGGACTGTCACTATCATGCTAGATCCACTCTTAGTGGATCTAGCATGATATATATATATATATATATATATATATATATATATGTGTGTGTGTGTGGTCTCTTTATTTGAGATACAGGAACACTGCTGTTCTTAAGGACATTTTGTAGAAAGCTATTCAAAGGTTCTTTTTTGCCTCCTCAGACAAAACTTTTCGTTTCTTTGGTTGTTTTGGAGCTTTAAAATATCAATGCAAGGATCTGTCCAAGTTCATCTATACAACCGGTGCACAATTTGTTGCAAAATTGTTTGTGTCCCGAGTTTTTAACTGAATTTAGGGGCTGGTATGCCAGTTAAATAGCCAAAATTCTCACGTTGTTGATCATTTATTTGATTGACAAATTATTTTATTTAATGATCAGTAAGTAGTAAGTAGTGTGAAACTATCATGCTGGTGGCAATTTATTGCTAACACGCACATTAGCATTAGTAACTTACTAGTCCAGCAGTAGAAAAATGGAAGGATGGATGGATAGTCCAGCAGGAACAAAGCCAAGGCAGCATGTGTCTGAAATTTCTCGTCTTTGAGCTCATGCCAGGAAGTGGAAACCGGGACAATGTTGATCCTGACAGTCCTTTTATCTGAGTAAGCTCTTTCTACTCTTTTTTTTGCCTCCTCAGACAAAACTTTTCGTTTCTTTGGTTGTTTTGGAGCGTCGGCCATAATAGTAAATAAATAAATAAATGGGTTGTACTTGTATAGCGCTTTTCTACCTTTAAGGTACTCAAAGCGCTTTGACACTACTTCCACATTTACCCATTCACACACACATTCACACACTGATGGAGGGGAGCTGCCATGCAAGGCGCCAACCAGCACCCATCAGGAGCAAGGGTGAAGTGTCTTGCTCAGGACACAACGGACGTGACGAGGTTGGTTCTAGGTGGGATTTGAACCAGTGACCCTCGGGTTGCGCACGGCCACTCTCCCACTGCGCCACGCCGTCCATTTGTACATAGGCGTTCTTCTTCTTTTTCTTTTCTGGCGGCACTTTGGTCTTTTTAACGAATGGGGAAAGGGAGAGTCCAAAACTTATGAAAATATTTGATCAAAGTTGAAAAGTTACTTAGAGCTAAGCTCCGTTTTTCTTCTTTTTTGCCTCTTCACACAAAACTTTTTGTTTCTTTGGTTGTTTCGGAGCTCTAAAATATCGATTCAAGGATCCGTCCAAGTTCATCTATACAACGGAAGCACAATTTGCTGCAAAATTGTTTGTGTCCCGAGTTTTTAATTGAATTTAGGGGCCGGTATGCCAGTTAAATAGCCAAAATTCTCATGTTGTTAATCATTTCTGTTTGATTGACAAATTATTTTATTTAATGATCAGTAAGTAGTAAGTAGTGTGAAACTATCATGCTGGTGGCAATTTATTGCTAACACGCACATTAGCATTAGTCACTTACTAGTCTAGCAGTAGAAAAATGGGTGGATGGATGGATAGTCCAGCAGGAACAAAGCCAAAGAAGCATGTGTTTGAAATTTCTCGTCTTTGAGCTCACGCCAGGAAGTGGAAACCGGGACAATGTTGATTCTGACAGTCCTTTTATCTGAGTAAGCTCTGTTTTACTCTTTTTTGCCTCCTCAGACAAAACTTTTCGTTTCTTTGGTTGTTTTGGAGCGTCGGCCATAATAGTAAATAAATAAATAAATGGGTTGTACTTGTATAGTGCTTTTCTACCTTCAAGGTACTCAAAGCGCTTTGACACTACTTCCACATTTACCCATTCACACACACATTCACACACTGATGGAGGGGAGCTGCCATGCAAGGCGCCAACCAGCACCCATCAGGAGCAAGGGTGAAGTGTCTTGCTCAGGACACAACGGACGTGACGAGGTTGGTACTAGGTGGGGCTTGAACCAGGGACCCTCGGGTCGCGCACGGCCACTCTCCCACTGCGCCACGCCGTCCATTTGTACATAGGCGTTTGTACATAGCATTTGTACATAGGCGTTCTTCTTCTTTTTCTTTTCTGGCGGCACTTTGGTCTTTTTAACGAATGGGGAAAGGGAGAGTCCAAAACTTATGAAAATATTTGATCAAAGTTGAAAAGTTACTTAGAGCTAACCTCCGTTTTTCTTTTTTTTTGCCTCTTCGCACAAAACTTTTTGTTTCTTTGGTTGTTTCGGAGCTCTAAAATATCAATTCAAGGATCCGTCCAAGTTCATCTCTACAACGGGAGCACAATTTGCTGCAAAATAGTTTGTGTCCTGACTTCTTAACTGAATTTAGGGGCCGGTATGCCAGTTAAATCGCCAAAATTCTCATGTTGTTAATCATTTATGTTTGATTGACAAATTATTTTATTTAATGATCAGTAAGTAGTAAGTAGTGTGAAACTATCATGCTGGTAGCAATTTATTGCTAACACGCACATTAGCATTAGTCACCTGCTAGTCCAGCAGTAGAAAAATGGATGGATGGATGGATAGTCCAGCAGGAACAAAGCCAAGGCAGCATGTGTCTGAAATTTCTCGTCTTTGAGCTCACGCCAGGAAGTGGAAACCGGGACAATGTTGATCCTGACAGTCCTTTTATCTGAGTAAGCTCAGTTTTACTCTTTTTTGCCTCCGCAGACAAAACTTTTCGTTTCTTTGGTTGTTTTGGAGCGTCGGCCATGATAGTAGCAATTGTACGTAGGCGTTCTTCTTTTTCTTTTCTGGCGACACTTTGGTCTTTTTAACGAATGGGGAAAGGGAGAGTCCAAAACTTAAGAAAAAATTTGATCAAAGTTGAAAAGTTACTTAGAGCTAAGCTTCGTTTTTGTTATTTTTTGCCTCTTCACACAAAACTTTTTGTTTCTTTGGTTGTTTCAGAGGTCTAAAATATAAATTCAAGGATCCGTCCAAGTTCATCTCTACAACGGGAGCACAATTTGCTGCAAAATTGTTTGTGTCCTGACTTTTTAACTGAATTTAGGGAGCCGGTATGCCAGTTAAATAGCCAAAATTCTCATGTTGTTAATCATTTATGTTTGATTGACAAATTATTGTATTTAATGATCAGTAAGTAGTAAGTAGTGTGAAACTATCATGCTGGTGGAAATTTATTGCTAACAGGCACATTAGCCACTTAGTAGTCCAGCGGTAGGAATATGGATGGATGGATGGATAGTACAGAAGGAACAAAGCCAAGGCAGCATGCGTCTGAAATTTCTCGTCTTTGAGCTCACGCCAGGAAGTTGAAACCAGGACAATGTTGATTCTGACAGTCCTTTTATCTGAGTAAGCTCTGTTTTACTCCTTTTTGCCTCCTCAGACAAAACTTTTCGTTTCTTTGTTTTTTTTTGTAGCATTGGCCATGATAGTAGCATTTGTACGTCGGTGTTCTATATCTTTTCTGGCAGCACTTTGGTCTTTTTAACGAATGGGGTAAAGGAGAGTCCAAAACTTATGTGAATTATATTTATATAGCGCTTTTCTCTAGTGACTCAAAGCGCTTTACATAGTGAAACCCAATATCTAAGTTACATTTAAACCAGTGTGGGTGGCACTGGGAGCAGGTGGGTAAAGTGTCTTGCCCAAGGACACAACGGCAGTGAGTAGGATGGCGGAAGTGGGAATCGAACCTGCATCCCTCAAGTTGCTGGCACGGCCACTCTACCAACCGAGCTATACCACCCCAATGAAAATATTTGATCAAAGTTGACAAGTTACTTAGAGCTAAGCTCCGTTTTTCTTCTTTTTTGCCTCTTCACACAAAACTTTTTGTTTCTTTGGTTGTTTCGGAGCTCTAAAATATCGATTCAAGGATCTGTCCAAGTTCATCTATACAACGGAAGCACAATTTGCTGCAAAATTGTTTGTGTCCCGAGTTTTTAATTGAATTTAGGGAACGGTATGCCAGTTAAATAGCCAAAATTCTCATGTTGTTAATCATTTCTGTTTGATTGCCAAATTATTTTATTTAATGATCAGTAAGAAGTAAGTAGTGTGAAACTATCATGCTGGTGGCAATTTATTGCTAACACGCACATTAGCATTAGTCACTTACTAGTCCAGCAGTAGAAAAATGGATGGATGGATAGTCCAGCAGGAACAAAGCCAAGGCAGCATGTGTCTGAAATTTCTCGTCTTTGAGCTCACGCCAGAAAGTGGAAACCGGGACAATGTTGATCCTGACAGTCCTTTTATCTGAGTAAGCTCTGTTTTACTCTTTTTTGCCTCCTCAGACAAAACTTTTCGTTTCTTTGGTTGTTTTGGAGCGTCGGCCATAATAGTAAATAAATAAATAAATGGGTTGTACTTGTATAGCGCTTTTCTACCTTCAAGGTACTCAAAGCGCTTTGATACTACTTTCACATTTACCCATTCACACACACATTCACACACTGATGGAGGGAGCTGCCATGCAAGGCGCCAACCAGCACCCATCAGGAGCAAGGGTGAAGTGTCTTGCTCAGGACACAACGGACGTGACGAGGTTGGTTCTAGGTGGGATTTGAACCAGTGACCCTCGGGTTGCGCACGGCCACTCTCCCACTGCGCCACGCCGTCCATTTGTACATAGGCGTTTGTACATAGCATTTGTACATTGGCGTTCTTCTTCTTTTTCTTTTCTGGCGGCACTTTGGTCTTTTTAACGAATGGGGAAAGGGAGAGTCCAAAACTTATGAAAATATTTGATCGAAATTGAAAAGTTACTTAGAGCTAAGCTCCATTTTTCTTTTTTTTGCCTCTTCGCACAAAACTTTTTGTTTCTTTGGTTGTTTCAGAGCTCTAAAATATCAATTCAAGGATCCGTCCAAGTTCATCTCTACAACGGGAGCACAATTTGTTACAAATTGTTTGTGTCCCGAGTTTTTAACTGAATTTAGGGGACGGCATGCCAGTTAAATAGCCAAAATTCTCATGTTGTTAATCATTTATGTTTGATTGACAAATTATTTTATTTAATGATCAGTAAGTAGTAAGTAGTGTGAAACTATCATGCTGGTGGCAATTTATTGCTAACACGCATATTAGCATTAGTCACTTACTAGTCCAGCAGTAGAAAAATGGATGGATGGATGGATAGTCCAGCAGGAACAAAGCCAAGGCAGCATGCGTCTGAAATTTCTCGTCTTTGAGCTCACGCCAGGAAGTGTAAACCAGGACAATGTTGATTCTGACAGTCCTTTTATCTGAGTAAGCTCTGTTTTACTCCTTTTTGCCTCCTCAGACAAAACTTTTCGTTTCTTTGTTTTTTTTTGTAGCATTGGCCATGATAGTAGCATTTGTACGTCGGTGTTCTATATCTTTTCTGGCGGCACTTTGGTCTTTTTAACTCATGGGGTAAGGGAGAGTCCAAAACTTATGTGAATTATATTTATATAGCGCTTTTCTCTTGTGACTTAAAGCGCTTTACATAGTGAAACCCAATATCTAAGTTACATTTAAACCAGTGTTGGTGGCACTGGGAGCAGGTGGGTAAAGTGTCTTGCCCAAGGACACAACGGCAGTAACTAGGGTGGCAGAAGTGGGAATCGAACCTGCAACCCCAAAGTTGCTGGCACAGCCACTCTACCATCCGAGCTATACCGCCCCAATGAAAATATTTGATCAAAGTTGAAAAGTTACTTAGAGCTAAGCTCCGTTTTTCTTTTTTTTTGCCTCTTCACACAAAACTTTTTGTTTCTTTGGTTGTTTCAGAGGTCTAAAATATAAATTCAAGGATCCGTCCAAGTTCATCTCTACAACGGGAGCACAATTTGCTGCAAAATTGTTTGTGTCCTGACTTTTTAACCGAATTTAGGGAGCCGGTATGCCAGTTAAATCGCCAAAATTCTCATGTTGTTGATCATTTACGTTTGATTGACCTATTGTTTTTATTTAATGACCATTCCGTCCCAGCACAATCACGTGATTGATTCGGGAGGGCTAAATGTGGGACAAACACAGTATCCATTGCCGTCGCCGGGTTGGAAAAGTGATGCAAGGTATCGAACGGGCGAGAGGAGGGCAGTGAATGGATCCACCGCCCTGCAGAAGGGAGGCAAGTGCAGCACTATTTTAAAGCGAGTTTGCAGCATTGATCAGAGAGAAGACGGCGGAAAGCAGCGTGATACAAGCGCCTGTACAGGAAGCGTGGACCTCCACCATCCCCCCCCCACCTCCTCCCCCAGATCTGGATGGTCGTGAAGGCCAGACAGGCAGGGCCCCATGCCGACCGGCCCGACCGGCTGGGAGCTAATCAATGAGCGCTCACAATAGAGCAGCCAGCGTCCAGAGAGCTAACAGCTCCCTCAGGCCATGGGAGGGAGTTGGAGGAGATGGCGGGGGAAGAGCGGAGGCAAGGGGGGTGGGGGTTTCTGCTCCACGCCGTCTTCCTTCCGCACAAAAAGGTAAGCAATAATGGGATGGGTTATTCCCCCTCACGTGAAGTGGGACTCTTCAAGTGTGCCGGTGCGGCGCTCTGAGGGTTTGTGGGCGATGATTGCTGCGATACGGCTATTTTTTTTTGCTTCGGCTTCTTCCTCCCCCTCACCAGTTGATCTGCCGCTTCTTTTCTTTCTCCTATGTCCCCCCCCTCCCTTGTGGAGGGGGTCCGGTCCGATGACCATGGATGAAGTACTGGCTGTCCAGAGTCGAGACCCAGGATGGACCGCTCGCCTGTATCGGTTGGGGACGTCTCTACGCTGCTGATCCGCTTGAGATGGTTTCCTGTGGACGGGACTCTCGCTGCTGTCTTGGATCCGCTTGAACTGAACTCTCGCGGCTGTGTTGGAGCCACTATGGATTGAACTTTCACAGTATCATGTTAGACCCGCTCGACATCCATTGCTTTCGGTCCCCTATAGGGGGGGGGGGGGGGGGGTTGCCCACATCTGAGGTCCTCTCCAAGGTTTCTCATAGTCAGCATTGTCACTGGCGTCCCACTGGATGTGAATTCTCCCTGCCCACTGGGTGTGAGTTTTCCTTGCCCTTTTGTGGGTTCTTCCGAGGATGTTGTAGTCGTAATGATTTGTGCAGTCCTTTGAGACATTTGTGATTTGGGGCTATATAAATAAACATTGATTGATCATTGATTGATTGTTGTCCGGCTTCTTTTTTTTTTTTTTTTCTTTTTTTTTTTCATTATGCAATAGAGTGTGTGACCTAGGCAAGAGCATGTGTGTCAAACTCAAATACAGAGTGGGCCAGAATTCTAGACTGAACAAAGCTGCGGGCCAAAGTTGAACAACTTAACCTTTGAATAGGGACCCAAACAAGTTTTGCATTGAATACTTTATAGTGACATCCATCCATCCATTTTCTAGTGACGTTACTAGAAACTGCCTTAGCACACGCTAACTGTAGTTCAATCAATCAATCAATGTTCATTTATATAGCCCTAAATCACTAGTGTCTCAAAGGGCTGCACAAACCACAACACAAACCACTACGACATCCTCGGTAGGCCCACATAAGGGCAAGGAAAACTCACACCCAGTGGGACGTCGGTGACAGTGATGACTATGAGAACCTTGGAGAGGACCACATATGTGGGCAACCCCCCCCTCTAGGGGACCGAAAGCAATGGATGTCGAACGGGTCTAAACTGACACTGTGAAAGTTCAATCCATAGTGGATCCAACACAGCTGCAAAGTCCAGTCCAAAGCGGATCCAACACAACAGCGAGAGTCCCGTCCACTGCAGAGCCAGCAGGAAACCATCCCAAGCGGAGGCGGATCAGCTTTGGCACACATTTCTGGTGTGCTTATGATCTACACAACACTCAAACGTTCGTTTAGCATGTCCTTGTAACATAAATGGCATTTAAAACCCTATTTTCAAATATCTCTGACTGATTTATGTTGTGAACTTTCACTTTTTTTGCCTCGTCACCGTGGTTACCGTCGGACCGACGTCCGCCATCTTAGAAAATAACCCCGCATGTGACTCGTCTTTAGCCCATAAAATCAACAAAACAAACCTTAGCTCAACATTGCTTGCTCTAAAAGGTACAGAATAAATTATACTACTGTTTGTATGTGTTATATGCAAACCAGCTTACCTGCAAAACAATTAATACAGCCTTACAACCGGAGCTTCAATCAATCAATGATCAATCAATGTTTACTTATATAGCCCTAAATCACTAGTGTCTCAAAGGGCTGCACAAACCACCACGACATCCTCGGTAGGCCCACATAAGGGCAAGGAAAACTCACACCCAGTGGGACGTCGGTGACAATGATGACTATGAGAACCTTGGAGAGGGGGAAAGCAATGGATGTCGAGCGGGTCTAACATGATACTGTGAGAGTTCAATCCATAATGGATCCAACACAGTCGCGAGAGTCCAGTCCAAAGCGGATCCAACACAGCAGCGAGAGTCCTGTTCACAGCGGAGCCAGCAGGAAACCATCACAAGCGGAGGCGGATCAGCAGCGCAGAGATGTCCCCAGCCGATACACAGGCAAGCAGTACATGGCCACCGGATCGGACCGGAACCCCTCTACAAAGGAGAGTGGGACATAGAAGGAAAAGAAAAGAAACGGCAGATCAACTGGTCTAAAAAGGGAGTCTATTTAAAGGCTAGAGTATACAAATGAGTTTTAAGGTGAGACTTAAATGCTTCTACTGAGGTAGCATCTCGAACTGTTACCGGGAGGGCATTCCAGAGTACTGGAGCCCGAACGGAAAACGCTCTATAGCCCGCAGACTTTTTTTGGGCTTTGGGAATCACTAATAAGCCGGAGTCCTTTGAACGCAGATTTCTTGCCGGGACATATGGTACAATACAATCGGCAAGATAGGATGGAGCTAGACCGTGTAGTATTTTATACGTAAGTAGTAAAACCTTAAAGTCACATCTTAAGTGCACAGGAAGCCAGTGCAGATGAGCCAGTATAGGTATATATGTATGTATATATGTATATAAAGGTATATACAGTATAGGTATATATGTATGTATATATGTATATAAAGGTATATACAGTATAGATATATATGTATGTATATATGTATATAAAGGTATATACAGTACAGGCGTAATGTGCTCAAACTTTCTTGTTCTTGTCAAAAGTCTAGCAGCCGCATTTTGTACCAACTGTAATCTTTTAATGCTAGACATGGGGAGACCCGAAAATAATACGTTACAGTAATCGAGACGAGACGTAACAAACGCATGGATAATGATCTCAGCGTCTTTAGTGGACAGAATGGAGCGAATTTTAGCAATATTACGGAGATGAAAGAAGGCCGTTTTAGTAACGCTTTTAATGTGTGCCTCAAAGGAGAGAGTTGGGTCGAAGATAATACCCAGATTCTTTACCGTGTCACCTCGTTTAATTGTTTGGTTGTCAAATGTTAGAGTTGTATTATTAAATAGAGTTCGGTGTCTAGCAGGACCGATAATCAGCATTTCCGTTTTTTTGGCGTTGAGTTGCAAAAAGTTAGCGGACATCCATTGTTTAATTTCATTAAGACACGCCTCCAGTTGACTACAGTCCGGCGTGTTGGTCAGCTTTAGGGGCATGTAGAGTTGGCTGTCATCAGCATAACAGTGAAAGCTAACACCGTATTTGCGTATGATGTCACCTAGCGGCAGCATGTAGATGCTGAAGAGTGCAGGGCCAAGGACCGAACCCTGGGGAACTCCACACGTTACCTTAACGTAGTCCGAGGTCACATTGTTATAGGAGACACACTGCATCCTATCAGTAAGATAAGAGTTAAACCAAGACAGGGCTAAGTCTGACATACCAATTCGTGTTTTGATACGTTCTAATAAAATATTATGATCGACGGTATCGAAAGCAGCTTGATGCATCTGTTTTTTTCATATCACGTACTGACAGACTTATTCTATGGTGCCAGCTACTGATACCAATGGCACCAAGCGCCCTCTGCTGGTAAAACTAAATATCACACGCTGCATGGAAATACATAGAAAACCCTGACGTCACAAAAAAATTGGCTTATTAACAGTATTTCAATCTAGTTTTCTGACCGTAAAGAGTTTTTCATGAGTGTCACACGTACAAGCAAGTCTTTGCAGTCCTCCAGAAAATCTTAATTTGAATTATTTGGGAAAAAAAGGCTTCCACTCCCAGCGATCTGCGACAACACTGCTGTTACTTCTGCAGCTAAACGGGACCAAACAGGCACGCAGACAAGCCACCTAAGCCCGCGCCTATTTCTCAGCATGACATTAATATAATAGCGCCGGCGCCCAAAACAACTTTGTATTGATTGGCGTAGCCTTTTAACCAGTCGATGGTTGCACTCTCGCTGAAAATGCTTGGGCACAGGCAAATGCTGGTCTGGTTTTTTTTTTTGTGCGTTAGAGTCATTTGTCTTCATTCCATTTGTGTTTTGTTTTTTTCCACAAAAAGGTGCGGTACCTGTGAAAGGAAACTGCATGGATTGATTGTTTTAGCTTACAAGTAATTATCTGGAGTGATCATAACCACGTCAAAGGTTGTTTCCCCCCCAAAACAATGGCATTGATTGATTGATTGATACTTTTATTTGTAGATTGCACAGTACAGTACATATTCCGTACAATTGACCACTAAATGGTAACACCCCAATAAGTTTTTCAACTTGTTTAAGTCGGGGTCCACGTGAATCAATTCATGGTACAAATATATACTATCAACATAATACAGTCATCACACAAGTTAATCATCATAGTATGTACATTGAATTATTTACATTATTTACAATCCGGGGGGTGGGATGAGGAGCTTTGGTTGATATCAGAACTTCAGTCATCAACAATTGCATCAACAGAGAAATGTGGACATTGAAACAGTGTAGGGCAGGGGTGCCCACACTTTTTCTGCAGGCGAGCTACTTTTCAATTGACCAACTCGAGGGGATCTACCTCATTTATATATATCATTTATATTTATTTATTTATGAAAGAGACATTTATGTAAACAAGTTCAATGTGTTTAATGATAATACAAGCATGTGTAACACATATAGATGTCTTTCTTTCACGAAGACAAGAATATAAGTTGGTGTATTACCTGATTCTGATGACTTGCATTGATTGGAATCAGACAGTAATGATGATAACGCCCACATTTTCAAATGGAGGAGAAAAAAAGTTGTCCTTTCTGTACAATACCACATGAAAGTGGTTGGTTTTTGGCATCTAATTCATCCAGCTTCCATACACTTGACAAGAAAAACATTGGCGGCAAATTCCGTAGCTTGCTTGATTGACATTCACGGCACCCGAGGGTCTTGTGAGATGACGCTGGCTGCTGCCAGTTCATTATTATGAAAAAATGACAGAGAGGAAGGCGAGAAACACTTTTTATTTCAACAGACTTTCGCGCCGTCCCTTCCGTCAAAACTCTAAAGGCCGACTGCACATTTCCTATCTTCACAATAAAAGCCCTGCTTCATGCTGCCTGCGCTAACAAAATAAGAGTCTCGGAAAGCTGGCGTGCACAAGTGATGTGCACGCCAGCTTTCTGAGGGATCGCTTGTGCACGCCAGTTTTCCGAGACTCTGTATTTAGTTAGCGCAGGCAGCATGAAGCAGGGCTTTTATTGTGAAGATAGGAAATGTGCAGTCGGCCTTTGGAGTTTTGACGGAAGGTACGGCGCGAGAGTCTGTTGAAATAAAAAGTATTTCTCGCCTTCCTCTCGGTCATATTTTCATAATAATGATCTTGCAGCAGCCAGCGTCATCTCACAAGACCCTCCGGTACCGTGAATGTCATTTAAGTGACGTCTTGGTGAAGATTGATGATCATTAATTTTAGGTCTATTTTTTTTTAAAAGCCTGGCTGGAGATCGACTGACACACCCCCCGCGGTCGACTGGTAGCTCGCGATCGACGTAATGGGCACCCCTGGTGTAGGTCTGACTTAGTAGGATATGTACAGCCAGCAGAGAACATAGTGAGTTCACAGAGCATAAGAACAAGTATATACATTAGAAGTACATTTGAGTTGTTTATAATCCGGGGAGATGGGATGTGAATGGAGGAGGGTATTAGTAAAGTGTTGAAGTTGCCTGGAGGTGTTGTTTTAGAGCGCTTTTGAAGGAATATAGAGATGCACTTACTTTTATACCTGTTGGGAGTGCATTCTCAATTGATGTGGCATAGAAAGAGAATGAGTTAAGACCTTTGTTAGATGGGAATCTGGGTTTAACGTGGTTTGTGGAGCTCCCCCTGGTGGTGTGGTTATGGCGGTCATTTACGTTAAGGAAGTAGTTTGACATGTACTTCGGGATCAAGGAGGTGTAGCGGATTTTATAGACTAGGCTCAGTGCAAGTTGTTTTACTCCGTCCTCCACCCTGAGCCTGCCCACTTTGGAGAAGTGGGTTGGATTGAGGTGTGATCTGGGGTGGAGGTCTAAAAGTAACCGGATTAGCTTATTCTGGGATGTTTGGAGTCTAGATTTGAGGGTTTTGGAGGTGCTGGGGTACCAGGAGGTGCAAGCGTAATCGAAGAAGGGTTGAATGAGAGTTCCCGCTAGAATCCTCAAGGTGCTTTTGTTGACCAGAGAGGAGATTCTGTAGAGGAATCTCGTTCTTTGGTTGACCTTTTTGATCACTTTGGTTGCCATTTTGTCACAGGAAAGATTAGCCTCTAGAATGGAACCTAGGTAGGTGATCTCATCCTTCCTGGTGATAACAATGTCACCCACTTTTATAATATTTTTGCTGCCTTCATCCTAACCTGAGTCTGACTCACGCTGTCTTGTTCGTGGCGTTGATTCTTAACTGGTGACTCACCCGCAAACCATCTGCTGATCCTGGAATGAGTTCGTCGAGTAAAAAGTCTGTAGTTCCGACTTTGTGGGGACCTGTGCTTGACTCTCGCTGCTGAGAGGTTGTTCTGAATGGGAATGTTTTCTGCAACAACAAAAAAAGAAAAAAAAGTGACATTTTCGGGGGGTGAAATGCAGCTTGATCACGGTTGATTTCATGTTGAGACAAGTTTCAAAACTGTTGTATCCTTTTAACATAACTTTTTTTTTTATGTTCAAAATGTGTAAAAAAAATTAAAAGAGTGTGGAGCAAATATCAATCATTCAATGTTTACTTATATAGCCCTAAATCACTAGTGTCTCAAAGGGCTGCACAAACCACTACGACATCCTCGGTAGGCCCACATAAGGGCAAGGAAAAACTCACACCCAGTGGGACGTCGGTGACAATGATGACTATGAGAACCTTGGAGAGGAAGAAAGCAATGGTTGTTGAGCGGGTCTAACATGATACTGTGAAAGTTCAATCCATAATGGATCCAACACAGTCGCGAGAGTCCAGTCCAAAGTGGATCCAACACAGCAGCGAGAGTCCCGTTCACAGCGGAGCCAGCAGGAAACCATCCCAAGCGGAGGCGGATCAGCAGCGCAGAGATGTCCCCAGCCGATACACAGGCGAGCAGTACATGGCCACCGGATCGGACCGGACTCCCTCCACAAAGGAGAGTGGGACATAGAAGAAAAAGAAAAGAAACGGCAGATCAACTGGTCTAAAAAGGGAGTCTATTTAAAGGCTAGAGTATACAAAGGAGTTTTAAGGTGAGACTTAAATGCTTCTACTGAGGTGGCATCTCGAACTGTTGCCGGGAGGGCATTCCAGAGTACTGGAGCCCGAACTGAAAAAGCTCTACAGCCCGCAGACTTTTTTTGGGCTTCGGGAATCACTAATAAGCCGGAGTCCTTTGAACGCAGATTTCTTAATGACCTAACTTTTTTTTCTATTCGTCATTAAAGGGGAACATTATCAGCAGACCTATGTAAGCGTCAATATATACCTTGATGGTGCAGAAAAAATACCATGTATTTTTTTTAACCGATTTCCGAACTCTAAATGGGTGAATTTTGGCGAATTAAACGCCTTTCTCTTTATCGCGCTGGAGGCGATGACGTCAGAATGTGACGTCGCCGAGGTAACACAACCGCCATTTTCATTTTCAACACATTACAAACACCGGGTCTCAGCTCTGTTATTTTCCGTTTTTTGGACTCTTTTTTGGAACCTTGGAGACATCATGCCTCGTCGGTGTGTTGTCGGAGGGTGTAACAACACTAACAGGGAGGGATTCAAGTTGCACCACTGGCCCCAAGATGCCAAAGTGTCTGCCGCCAGACCCCCATTTTACCGGCGATGCTAAGGCAGACATGGCACAGAGATGTATGGATAACCTGTAGATGCATTTGCAACTATATTACGTTTCCTTCCACCCACATTTAATGCGAAACAAACACTTACCAATCGACGGATTTAAGTTGCTCCAGTGTCACGAGATGCGAAAGTCCTGATCGTTTGGTCCGCACATTTTACCGGCGATGCTAACGCAGCTATTCGGCCATGCTATGGCTATGAATAGCGTCAATAGCAATTCGCTCAATAGCTTCAGTTTCTTCTTCAATATTTTCATACTCCAACCATCTGTTTCAATACATGCGTAATCTGTTGAATCGCTTAAATCGCTGAAATCCGAGTTTGAATCTGAGCTAATGTCGCTATATCTTGCTGTGGTATTCCCATTGTTTGTTTACATTGGCAGCACTGTGTGACGTCACAGGGAAATGGCCAGTGTCTTCGCAGAGAGTCGGAAATAAGGCACTTTAAAGCTTTATTTAGGGATATTCCGAGACCGGTAAAATTTTGAAAAAAAATACAAAAAATACAACAAGCCACTGGGAACTGATTTTAATTTTTTTCAACCCTTTTGAAATTGTGATAATGTTCCCCTTTAAAGAATATTCTAAGAGGGTTTTATTATGTTTATGTTTAACTATTGCAGTGTTTAACTTCTTTTTACACTTGTGTGACAGTTAAAAAATACAATAAAAAATTAATTACTGTCATGTTCGGTGGTCTGGATTATGTTTTTGTTATTTTCTATTATTTTGAACTCCATTAGTTCCTGGTTTTTGGTGCACTCTTGTTTGTTTTGGTTGCCATATGGCATATTATTTTTACCTGCCGCAGGTGTTCGGACGCTCACCTGGCTCTGATCAAGAGACCATTTCAACCGCCCTTGCCAGTCAGTCGGCCTGGCGTCATTGTTCGGTTCCAAGTTTGATTCATGCCGTGTCCAGGTAAGATTTGTTACCTTGCCAAGTAAGTCTTGCTAGTTTCATGCCACAGTTCCCTGAGTGTTCCAGGCCATAGTTTATGCCAAGTATTTAGCTTCAAGTGCGATCGGCACCTTGTTATTTTGCCTTGTTTTCCGTTTTTTTGTACTTCTTTGACTTTTTTTTCAAGATTAAATCATGTCCCTACCCGCAAGTCCTGTCCGGAGGGATCCGTTTGCATCCCGGGGGAACATACCTCGCAGCAAGCTTGCACTTATGTCTGTAAAGACAATGTTTATAAAGTGTTGTTTTATGGTTTTAAAGCATCAGTGTGACTTATTTCTTTTAAACTGAAATGTTCTATTCGTCATTCAGATTAAAAGTATTTACTTATTGCTTAACTTCTTTGTACACTTAAAAACATTGCTCGTGTTGATGTCTGTTGACAATTAAATGTAATTAGTTTTAAATCCAAACGAACACAAATTGTGGATGTTTTTGCTGCACTTTAAACATTTTTGATTGATTGATTGACACTTTTATTTAGGTAGAAAAGCGCTATACAAGTATAACCCAATCGTGTCCCTACCCGCAAGTCCTGTCCGGAGTGATCCGTTTGCATCCTGGGGGAACATAACTCGCAGCAAGCTTGCGCTTATGTTTGTAAAGTTAATGTTTATAGTGTTGTTTTATTGTTTCAAAGCATCAGTGTGACTTATTTTATTTACTGATATATTTTATTTGTCATTCAGATTAAGAGTAAAGAGTATTTACTTATTGCTTAACTTCTTTGTACACTTAAAAACATTGCTCGTGTTGATGTCTGTTGACAATTAAATGTATTTAGTTTTAAATCCAAACAAACACAAGATCTGGCCAGCGCTTTAAAACAAATCGTGGATGTTTTTGCTGCACTTTAAACATTTTTGATTGATTGATTGACACTTTTATTAGACACTTTTATTTAGGTAGAAAAGCGCTATACAAGTATAACCCATTTACCATTTCCCTGATTACATAGCAACAGCTCGAAAGGAAGGGGGAGTCGTAAACTGCCGCTGCCTTTGGTCACAAAACAGTGGAGGGGGGTCAGGTCCTGCTTCCTTTCCGCTTTGTAGATCTCGGGTCAAGACAAAATCTTTCTGTGAATTGATTGATTGATTGATTGATTGATTGATTGAAGCTTTTATTAGTACATTGCACAGTACAGCAGTGGTCCCCAACCTTTTTGTATCCGCGCTTAATAATTTGTCCCGCGGCCCGGGGGGTGTGCTTTTTTTTTTTCTTTGTCATGAAAAAGGGACATTTTTGTCATGAAAACGGGAGGTTGTTGTGGTTGGTGCACTAATTGTAAGTGTATATTGTGTATTTTATGTTGATTTAATTAAAAAAAAATATATATATATTTTTTTTTATTTGTATTTTTTAATAAAAATTAATAAAAAAATATTTTGCAGCCCGGCACCAATGGGGCCACGGCCCGGTGGTTGGGGACCACTGCAGTACAGTACATATTCCGTACAATTGACCACTAAATGGTAACACCCCAATAAGTTTTTCAACTTGTTTAAGTCGGGGTCCACGTTAATCAATTCATGGTAAATTCACGTCAATATTTACAAACAATTTGTGAGTTTTTATTTATTTTTTTATGTTTTTTTTTTTTTTTTAATGTTATAAAAAGTATCTTTTAATCACTGAAACAGCTTCAGTAGTGGTGTGATTTTTCAAGCAGATGTTGGCTGAGAGCCATTACTCCGGCCTTCACATTAAAGCCTGGCACATAAATATGAGAAATATGTACACCCACACATATATATATTTATATATATATATATATATATATACAGTATATATAAATGTGTTATGGGCACACACACACACACACGTTCATTGCTTGTGTATTTTGAGTTCCATTAGTCCCTCTCATGAACATCATATTCCATAAATATTCACATTGTGTGATGCCGTCGTGCTAAACTTATAAATCTTCCCCAAAACCAGCACTCGCAAAAGTGGCAAACCGGTACTTTAATAATAATACCGAAAATTATTAATTGCTATGACGGTACTATACTAGTAGCGGTATAGCGTACAACCCTAATTACAGTAATCTTCTGTTTATCACTGTTAATTGGTTCCGTACATGGCTGCGATAAATGCATTTCGGCAAAGTAGGAGTCATTCAATGTAAATCAAATATTTTCACGTGCTTTATTTGTTTTAGTTTTCACAAAAATATGTGAAAACTGCACTGGTTTCAGCAGGCTAATAAGCAAATGTTCGATTGTGTAAGAGCTCGTATATATTGATGCAAACACATCTACAAAACACCTTTCCATATGAGTTGGGAAATTTTGTTAGATGAAAATAAAAACAGAATACAATGATTTGCAGATCCTTTTCAACCCATATTCAGTTGAATGCGCTCCAAAGACAATGTCAGGGTTATTTGTTCTTGAACCCCATGATGCAGAGATGGAGGCAGGCATCGGATAAGAAGACATGATTGAATTAAAACTAAACAAGAAAACAAATAAAAGCACGCATGTGGGCGGAATAACCAACTAAGGGAGCTAGCACTGGGAGCTAGAAAAACAAAAAGGAACTTTAGCATGGAAGCTAGTGGATTGCAAACAGAAAAACCTGGAAATAACTAATGCTAACAGAAACAGCTTACCGCTACGACGACCAGGACAAAGTGTAGCATGACAGGTAGGGGCTGTAACTAAATGACACGACAAAAGTGACATGTGGCAACGACAATGCAATACAATACAAGGATCCGGCACTGACTGGAGGAACAAAGCAGGTAAAATAGGAGCTGGCCGATTGACATCAGGTGTGACCAGATGCCAATCAGCCGCAGCTGAGTGAAAACAGGACACAGGGAGACAAACAGGAAGCTGGACCAAAATAAGAGCACTGGACAGGAAATACTAAACACAAAGGAAACAGACAAATGCAGAGGAAAAAAACTAAAACATAGACAAACTGTCAGGGGAAAGCCTGACAGACAAGACATTTGATGTTCAAACTCATAAACTTCATTTTTTTTTGCAATTAATAATAAACTTAGAATTGCATGTCTGCAATACGTGCCAAAGTAGTTGGGAAAGGGCATGTTCAACATTGTGTTACATCACTTTTTCTTTTAACAACACTCAATAAACGTTTGGGAAATGAGGAAACTAATTGTTGAAGCTTTGAAAGTGGAATTCTTTCCCATTCTTGTTTTATGTAGAGCTTCAGTCCTTCAACAGTCTCCGTTGTCGTATTTTACGCTTCATAATGCGCCACACATTTTCCACGGGAGAAAGGTCTGGACTGCAGGCGGGCTAGGAAAGTACCCACACTCTTTTACTACGAAGCCACGCTGTTGAAACACGTGGCTTGGCATTGCCTTGCTAAAATAAACAGGGGCGTCCATGATCACGTTGCTCAAATTTTTCAACTTGTTTAAGTCGGGGTCCACATAAATCAATTCATGGTAACCCATCCTATCTTGCCGATTGTATTGTACCATATGTCCCGGCAAGAAATCTGCGGTCAAAGGACTCCGGCTTATTAGTGATTCCCAAAGCCCAAAAAAAGTCTGCGGGCTATAGAGCGTTTTCATTTCGGGCTCCAGTACTCTGGAATGCCCTCCCGGTAACAGTTCGAGATGCCACCTCAGTAGAAGCATTTAAGTCTCATCTGTATACTCTAGCCTTTAAATAGACTCCCTTTTTAGACCAGTTGATCTGCCGTTTCTTTTCTTTTTCTCCTATGTCCCACTCTCCCTTGTGGAGGGGGTCCGGTCCGATCCGGTGGCCATGTACTGCTCGCCTGTGTATCGGCTGGGGACATCTCTGCGCTGCTGATCCGCCTCCGCTTGGGATGGTTTCCTGCTGGCTCCGCTGTGAGCGGGACTCTCGCTGCTGTGTTGGATCCGCTTTGGACTGGACTCTCGCGACTGTGTTGGATCCATTATGGATTGCACTCTCACAGTATCATGTTAGACCCGCTCGACATCCATTGCTTTCCTCCTCTCCAAGGTTCTCATAGTCATCATTGTCACCGACGTCCCACTGGGTGTGAGTTTTTCCTTGCCCTTATGTGGGCCTACCGAGGATGTCGTAGTGGTTTGTGCAGCCCTTTGAGACACTGGTGATTTAGGGCTATATAAGTAAACATTGATTGATTGATTGATAATGGTTGATTAAAATACATCAAAGAAACCGACACCTTCATGTCGCTCCCCATCCTACACGGTGGAGTTTTACAAGATCAAAGACAGGTTTTGCCTGCTCACCCGAAACTCATTGAAACCCAAAGTCTCGTGATAACTTCGATACAATTATTCTGACACAAACCCGTGCGGACAGTGATTAATCGCGCTCCGAAGAGCTTCTCAACAGCCTCTCCAATGTCCCCACAGGAGGTATTGAATCTCCCCCAGAAAAAATAAATAACGTCCTTGTCTGCAAGCGACCGGTGCTTCGGCCCCGAGACTTTTAAGGCGGCTCGAGTTACCGCGGGGCCTCCGACAGGAGCAGACTGGTCGGGTCTGAGAGGAATACCTTGCCAGGGATGACATCACCAAAAGAACAACTACGTATGACGCTCTCAACCTCGACCCTTTGTTGTCGGAACCTTCTCTTTAATCCGCAACTGATCACGAAGAAAACTCAGTTGTTGAAATGAGACGCCGTCACCCGGCGAGGGTGGCCTCACCCCCCGGGTCGCTCTGATAGGGATTTTGCCTGTGACGATCCGACTCTTATCACAACGAGATAATGCGCCGCTGGAAGTGTAACTTGTAATCGTGCGCATCTAAATGATCTGGAATAGCACCAGAGTGAGGTTTTTGTTACGAAAAGATGTAAAATTTGGCAGCAAAGTAAGGACAGCACCACCTGCATGGAAAAGAATCTCACTAGATGGCGCTAGGTGCAGTTCCATGCACAATCACAGGGCGTGATTAGGTCACTATGTTGCACATCACTTCATAAGAAAAACTACAAAAGTAATGTTTTCTACCCTATCTACTATTAGGGGATATCTATTTGGAGGTTGTGTCCAATTAGGGTTTGTTACGCTTTGCTGGCATCGCGGTGTGGTTTTGTCCTCTCGAATGATGCAGTCGGATTGGACACAGCGTGAAGGTAAGAAATGAAGATATATTATCACTAACTAAATTAGACTAGGAACAAAAACACTTGCACAAGGCACTAAAGACGAAACACAAAGATCTAGCATGGGAGCTAGAAGGAACAAAAAGTGCTAGCATGTGAGCTAGGGACAAGCAAACAATGGAATAGCGTGGGAGCTAACGAATACAAAAAGTCTTTACCACAAGCGGGGATAGCGACGTCACCTGTTGGATCGAATAGCAAATTATAATCCGAGGTCGAATGAACAAAAAGGGCAGGCTTAAATAGAGGGGATAATCACAAAGCAGGTGCGCGTGAAAAACAAAAGGCAGGTGACAGAAATGCGTAACTATGGAAACGGAACAAACAGGAAGTGCCACCAGGAACTAAGGATGACAAACTGACCAGATGTGATACAAAACGGAACCAAAAACCAGAATAGGATATGATCCAAGTAGCGGATTATGACAAAGTTGTCCCGATACCAATATTTTAGTACCGGTACTAGGGTTGTACGGTATACCGGTACTAGTATAGTACCAAGATACTAATGAATAATATTCGGTATAATACTGCCTCTAAAAAGTACCGTCACGTCGTGTCATTGCTGGTTGTACGAGCAGAGGAGCATGTTCGGCAGCGCACAATCACAGAGTGCTTACAAGCAGACACGGTGTGTAGACAGAAAAGGGAGAACGGACGCATTTTGGCTTAAAAACTGAGGTGAGAAGTTATAACACTGAAAACGCCCTCAGGAAGAGGTGCTTAAAGACATGGCTAGCTAGCTAGCGGCTAATGTCCAGCCCCAATCTGCAGTGTTTTAGCTACTTCTAAATCTCTAATACTCGCCTCCATGGCGACGGATAAAGTACGTTTCTTACAAGTATCATCCCTGCAGGACGAGGAATAGGAAAAAATAACAATGTAAACAAACGCCTGACATCTACTGTAATGATACCAAGCACAGGAGCGTATCTCCTCAATACTACAATGATTACATCAAATTTTTTCAGCATCATAAAATCTTGTTTAGTTTTTTTTTAAGTTTGTATTATGTTTATAAACTCTGGAAATACTTCCCTGGACACATGAGGACTTTGTATATGACCAATGTATGATACTGTAATGACTTGGTATCAGAGTGATACTCAAATTAGTGGTATCATCGAAAACAAATGTAAAGTATCCAAGCAACAGAAGAACAAGTGATTATTAGATTTTAACAGAAGTGTAGATATGTTAAAAGAGAAAGTAAGCAGATATTAACAGTAAATGAACAAGTGGATTAATAATCAATTTTCTACCATTTGTCCCTCATAATGTTGACAAAAGAATAGAATGATAAATGACACAATATGTTACTGCATACGTCAGCAGACTAACTAGGAGCCTTTGTTTGTTTACTTACTACTAAAAGACAAGTTGTCCAGTATGTTCACTATTTTATTTAAGGCCCAAGCTGTTTTTTTACATGTTGTTTTTATTTCTCTTTGCTATTTGGGTTTATTGGACCCTAATTAGAATCAAAACTAAGAATCATCTTTTGATATGATGTACTTAGTCCATAAGTACACAAATGTGTACTTCATGTTTAGTGACAATCCAATCCAATCCACTTTATTTATATAGCACGTTTAAACAACAATAACGTTTCCAAAGTGCTGCACAGCCATGTTAAAAACAATATTAAAAAAACAATATTATGCTCCACCAATGACTGAATAAAAACAAAAAATAAATAAATATAAAACCAATATAAAAAAAAAAAACAATATAAAAACAAATATGATTAAAAACTATTTTAAAGGGTAAAATTAATTAAAACAGTAAAATAGAAATCAAAGTGTGTAAAAAACACAGAGGACAACAGAGGAGGACATGCTAATTCCTATTTTTACACTTTTTTTCCCCCAAATTCTATTGTATTATACTCTTCTGACACCACCAGATGGCAGTATAAGTGTCCACATAAGTGGCCATAAGACCCCAAGTCAGTAGTGTACACAATTTTGGAAATAAGAGCTAAAAGGTGCTGTCCACGCATGTGGCCACTAAGCCTTTGGAGGTTTTAATGTACCGTAAAAAATTTTGTTAAAAAGCCAATAATGCCACTTTTTGTGGTCCCCTTCATTTGCAAAAAAGTATCGAAAAGTACCGATATTGGTATCAGGACAATACTAACCGGTACTGGTACTAAAATGTATTTCGATACTTTTCGATACTTTTTGGTACTTTTATAAATTAGGGGCACCAAAAAAAATGTCACTATTGGCTTTATTTTAACAAAAAATGTTACGGTACATTAAACATATGTTTATTATTGTATGTTTGTCCTTAAATAAAATAGTGAACATACTAGACAACTTGTCTTTTAGTAGTAAGTAAGCAAACGAAGACTCCTAATTAGTCTGCTGACATATGCAGTAACATATTGTGTCATTTTCCATTCTATTATTGTCAACATTATTAAGGAAAAGCTGTAAAAAATGATTATTAATCTATGTGTTTATTTACTGTCAATATCTGCTTATTTTCTGTTTCAACATGTTCTATCTGCACTTTTGTTAAAATGCAATAATCACTTATTCTTATATTGTTGGATACTTTACATTAGTTTTGGATGATACCACAAATTAGGGTATCGATCCGATACCAAGTAGTTACAGGATCATACATTGGTTGTTCAAAGTCCTCATATTTCCTGAGTTTATAAACATAATATGATTTAAAAAAAATTAAAATGATGTAATCATAGTAGTGTCGACTAAATACGCTTTTTTACTCGGTATCATTACAGTGGATGTCAGGTGTAGATCCACCCATGGCATTTATTTACATTCAAACGCGCAATTGTAGTGGAATTTCTGACTTTTATACCATATTTTATATCTATTGAAATCTTAAAAGAAAATCTGTCAAAATGCTTTAAGAGGTCTGCTCTTTTCCTTTTTTCTATTCAGAACCAAGGGTTCATATGTGGGGGAAAGTTCAGTTTGTGGTCGTTCTGACCGTTCTAAGAAATGTTACGACTGTTTGTTATGACTAAGAGATCCACGATTGTTTGGAGCCAGCAGTTGCAAAACAACTAGACCTTGACACATGAGGAAAACACATATAAAAAGCGAGTGGACCAATATTTGATATGATTCGCATGATTTCGATCATCCACATCTCCGGAGGACAGTGTCTGTCTGCATGGGCAATTTAATCCAACTTCTACTTTTTGATATTGGGTAAATAAAACTTTTGTACTAAAACTTTGTTTTCAGTTTAAGCATCGGACCTTTCCACCACACTATCTTTTTGTTAGCAGTGACGCTAATGCGCTATTGTATCCTCCTGTAGTGTGTAGTGAAGCATGTTTAGCTATTCCTCGTCCTTAAGGGCGGATACTTGTAAGAAATGTACGTTATTTGTCGCCATGGAGACGAGGATTAGTCATTTAGAAGCAGCTAAATTATTATCATTAGTTTTTAAGCCTAAATTCTCCCTTTTCTGTTTACACACTGTCTCTGCTTGTAAGTACTTCGTGATTGTGCGCTGGAGAACATGCTCCTCTGCCCGTAAAAACCAGCAACGTCACGACGTGCAGTCGGTACTTTTTAGAAGCGGTATAGTACCGAATATGATTCATTAGTATTCCGGTACTATACTATACCGTACAGGCCTAAAAACAGTATTGATATAGTATTTATTTTAAAGGTGACATCGCCAACTAGTGGCCGGGCATGTGTGTTACGTTCTTTGACAGAAAGCCACTCCCTGCATCATGGACACCCACCCTTTATGTCGTAACAAGTGTCCTCTCAGCTGAGTAAACATCAGTCGAAACGGACTCTGGACCACCGGGCCGTAAACCCGCCTTCATGTTACACAAACTTGTGCGCCCCACCTCGCTATTTCCACCGCGGACGCCTGACCCCGGGCTCACCTCCACCGCCGCCGCTCCAGCCCTCGACTGTTTTGGAATGGGTTGCCAGGCGACGGTCCCTGTAAATACAGCACCTGGCAACTCCGAGGGGGAAACTCTGTGGAAAAAATGCCATTACGTAGCACATGTGCACATGTTTGCGAGATATGTCCCTTCCCGTTTGCCAAACTGCTCTCCAGTGCGGCGGCGACACGTGTTGGTCGGTAAACTCTCAAACCCCGGCGCCCCTCTTTATTACCGCAAGTCGCCGCTTCCAATTAACGCGCTCATTTGCATGAGCGGAATGAAAGGAAGATTCAGGACCAGACCTCCGAACACTGCTCGCTGGGTCCTATCAATTTCCTGTTTTTGTTGGCGGTGGAGCTGAAGGCCTCGTATTGATCCTTCACCACAGGAGGAGATAAGGCGGGGGAATCCAGATGGATTCCATATCTATTATCTAATGGAATTCCTCCTGCTAGAAAAGGGTTATAGATTTCCTGCCATTGAGGCTGTGAAAATGTGTGTCCACTAGTGTGTGTGTGTGTGTTCTTGTTTTGAAAAGTACTGTCCGTGTGAGGACCTGTGAACAAGTTAGGACCGAATTCATGGTCCCAATACGTAAAAACCATTGCATCTAATAGAGAATGTCTCGTTTGCACCCCTGGTGGTGAAAACTATCAAAATTAGGGTGGTTAAAATAATGAGGGATTTTTCAAATTGACTGTGTGTCGGTTTTAAAAGTGCTCCCCCTCTGGTCAACATATGAAATAACAAGTGTGCGTAAGAAATGGAAAGTGCTCCCCCTTTGGTCAACATATGAAATAACAAGTGTGTGTAAGAAATTGAAAAGTGCTCCCCCTTTGGTCAACATATGAAAGAACAAGTGTGTGTAAGAAATTGAAATGCGCCCCATTTTTGAAAAAGTGTTTTGAAAAAATACAAATAAAAATGTGCATAGAGACATACTGTAATAACTTAAAGTAAATAATGAAGATTAAAACATCAATTACAAACAAAATATAACAATTTCAAATAAATTAAGTAAAAGCAGTCTTTTTCTCACAAGGTGTCGACTTTTTTTTATAAAATGGGGAACAATTTCTCATATTCTTTCTGTTTCTGTAATGTTGCGAAATTTTCTCGGAAAATGATGACTTTTTTACGTAAAATTATGACTTTTTAAAGCAAAATGGGGACATTTGTAATATAAAATTCAAACTTTTATCACATTATTGTCAATTTTTGGGTTGTTTTTGTAAAATGCTGACATTTTTTTGGGGGGTGAAATTTTGACATAAATTTGCAAAGTAAAGTTCAGATTGTTATCATAATATTAACAAAATGTCAAAGTTTTCTTATTAAATTATGACTTTTGTCGAGGAAAAAATACGACCCTTTTCATAAAATTGCCAAAATGTTAAGCTTATCTTGGAAGTCCTCCCCCTTTGGTCAACATATGAAATAACAAGTGTGTGTAAGAAATTGAAAGTGCTCCCCCTTTGGTCAACATATGAAATAACAAGTGTGTGTAAGAAATTGAAATGCGCCCCATTTGGCAAAAATTTATTGAAAAAATAAAAATGTGCATAGAGACATACTGTAATAACTTAAAGTAAATAATGAAGATTAAAAAAGTCAATTACAAACAAAAGATAACAATTTCAAATAAATTAACTAAAAGCAGTCTTTTTCTCACAAGGTGTCGACTTTTTTTTATAAAATTGGGAACAATTTCTCATATTCTTTCTGTTTCTGTAATGTTGCAAAATTTTCTCGGAAAATGATGACTTTTTAACGTAAAATTATGACTTTTTAAAGCAAAATTGGGACGGTTGTAATATAAAATTCGAACTTTTATCGCAATATTGTCAATTTTTGTGTTGTTTTTGTAAAATGCTGACATTTTTTTGGGGTGTGAAATTTTGACATAAATTTGCAAAGTAAAATTCAGATTATTATCATAATATTGACAAAATGTCAAAGTTTTCTTATTAAATTGTGACTTTTGACGAGGAAAAAATACGACCCTTTTCATAAAATTGCCAAAATGTTAAGCTTATCTGGGAAGTGCTCCCCCTTTGGTCAACATATGAAATAACAAGTGTGTGTGAGAAATTGAAATGCGCCCCATTTGGCAAAAATTTATTGAAAAAATAAATATGTGCATAGAGACATACTGTAATAACTTGAAGTAAATAATGAAGATTAAAAAAATCAATTCCAAACAAAAGATAACAATTTCAAATAAATTAAGTAAAAGCAGTCTTTTTCTCACAATGTGTCGACTTTTTTTTATAAAATTGGGAACAATTTCCCATATTCTTTCTGTTTCTGTGATATTGCAAAAAAAATTCGGAAAATTATCACTTTTTCATGTAAAATTACGACTTTTTAAAGCAAAACGGGGACATTTGTAATATAACATTTTAACTTTTATCACAATATTGTCAATTTTTCTGTTGTTTTTGTAAAATGCTGACATTTTTTGGGGGGGTGTGAAATTTTGACATAAATTTGCAAAGTAAAATTCAGATGATTATTATAATATTAACAAAATATCAATGTTTTCTTATTAAATTGTGACTTTTGACGAGGAAAAAATACGACCCTTTTTTATAAAATTGCCAAAATGTTAAGCTTATCTTGGAAGTGCTCCCCCTTTGGTCAACATATGAAACAACAAGTGTGTGTAAGAAATTGAAATGCGCCCCATTTGGCAAAAATGTATTGTAAAAATAAAAATGTGCATAGAGACATACTGTAATAACTTAGAGTAAATAATGAAGATTAAAAAAATCAATTACAAACAAAAGATAACAATTTTAAATAAATTAACTAAAAGCAGTCTTTTTCTCACCAGGTGTCGACTTTTTTTTATAAAATTGGGAACAATTTCTCATATTCTTTCTGTTTCTGTAATGTTGCGAAATTTTCTCGGAAAATTATGACTTTTTTACGTAAAATTGTGACTTTTTAAAGCAAAATGGGGACATTTGTAATATAAAATTCAAATTTCTATCACAATATTGTCAATTTTTGTGTTGTTTTTGTAAAATGCTGACATTTTTTGGGGGGGTGAAATTTTGACATAAATTTGCAAAGTAAAATTCAGATTATTATTATAATATTAACAAAATGTCAAAGTTTTCTTATTAAATTGTGACTTTTGTCGAGGAAAAAATACGACCCTTTTCATAAAATTGCCAAAATGTTAAGCTTATCTTGGAAGTCCTCCCCCTTTGGTCAACATATGAAATAACAAGTGTGTGTAAGAAATTGAAAGTGCTCCCCCTTTGGTCAACATATGAAATAACAAGTGTGTGTAAGAAATTGAAATGCGCACCATTTGGCAAAAATGTATTGAAAAAATAAAAATGTGCATAGAGACATACTGTAATAACTTGAAGTAAATAATGAAGATTAAAAAAATCAATTACAAACAAAAGATAACAATTTAAAATAAATTAACTAAAAGCAGTCTTTTTCTCACGTGTTGACTTTTTCTTTTTTATAAAATTGGGAACAATTTTTCATATTTTTTATGTTTCTGTGATATTGCAAAATTTTCTCGGAAAATGATGACTTTTTTACGTAAAATTATGATGTTGTAAAGCAAAATGGGGACATTTGTAATATGAAATTCTAACTTTTATCACAATATTGTCAATTTTTGTGTTGTTTTTGTAACATTTTTGGGTGAAATGTTTACATAAATTTGCAAAGTAAAATTCAGATTATTATTATAATATTAACAAAATGTCAAAGTTTTCTTATTAAATTGTGACTTTTGTCGAGGAAAAAATATGACCCTTTTCATAAAATTGCCAAAATGTTAAGCTTATCTTGGAAGTGCTCCCCCTTGGTCAACATATGAAATAACAAGTGTGTGTAAGAAATTGAAAGTGCTCCCCCTTTGGTCAACATATGAAATAACAAGTGTGTGTAAGAAATTGAAATGCGCCCCATTTTTGAAAAAGTGTTTTGAAAAAATACAAATAAATAGGTGCATAGAGACATACTGTAATAACTTAAAGTAAATAATGAAGATTTAAAAAATCAATTACAAACAAAAGATAACAATTTAAAATAAATAAAGTAAAAGCAGTTTTTTTCTCACAAGGTGTCGACTTTTTTTTATAAAATTGGGAACAATTTCTCATATTCTTTCTGTTTCTGTGATATTGCAAAATTTTCTCAGAAAATGATGACTTTTTCATGTAAAATTGTGACTTTTTAAAGCAAAATGGGGACATTTGTAATATAAAATTCTCATTTCTATCACAGTATTGTCAATTTTTGTGTTGTTTTTGTAAAATGCTGACATTTTTTTGGGGTGTGAAATTTTGACATAAATTTGCAAAGTAAAATTCAGATTATTATCATAATATTAACAAAATGTCAAAATTTTCTTATTAAATTGTGACTTTTGTCGAGGAAAAAATATGACCCTTTTTATAAAATTGCCAAAATGTTAAGCTTATCTTGGAAGTGCTCGCCCTTTGGTCAACATATGAAATAACAAGTGTGTGTAAGAAATTGAAAGTGCTCCCCCTTTGGTCAACATATGAAATAACAAGTGTGTGTAAGAAATTGAAATGCACCCCATTTGGCAAAAATTTATTGAAAAAATAAAAATGTGCATAGAGACATACTGTAATAGCTTGAAGTAAATAATGAAGATGAAAAAAAATCAATTACAAACAAAAGATAGCAATTTCAAATAAATTAAGTAAAAGCAGTGTTTTTCTCACAAGGTGTCGACTTTTTTTTATAAAATTTGGAACAATTTCTCATATTCTTTCTGTTTCTGTAATATTGCAAAATTTTCTCGGAAAATGATGACTTTTTCATGTAAAATTGTGACTTTTTAAAGCAAAACGGGGACATTTGTAATATAACATTTTAACTTTTATCACAATATTGTCAATTTTTCTGTTGTTTCTGTAAAATGCTGACATTTTTTGGGGGGGTGTGAAATTTTGACATAAATTTGCAAAGTAAAATTCAGATTATTATTATAATATTAACAAAATATCAAAGTTTTCTTATTAAATTGTGACTTTTGACGAGGAAAAAATACGACCCTTTTCATAAAATTGCCAAAATGTTAAGCTTATCTTGGAAGTGCTCCCCCTTTGGTCAACATATGAAACAACAAGTGTGTGTAAGAAATTGAAATGCGCCCCATTTGGCAAAAATGTATTGAAAAAATAAAAATGTGCATAGAGACATACTGTAATAACTTGAAGTAAATAATGAAGATTAAAAAAATCAATTACAAACAAAAGATAACAATTTAAAATAAATAAAGTAAAGGCAGTATTTTTCTCACAATGTGTCGACTTTTTTTTTTATAAAATTCGGAAAAATTTCTCATGTTCTTTCTGTTTCTGTAATATTGCAAAATTTTCTCGGAAAATGATGACTTTCTCATGTAAAATTACGACTTTTTAAAGCAAAATGGGGACATTTGTAATATAAAATTCTAACTTTTCTCACAATACTGTCAATTTTTGTGTTGTTTTTGTAAAATGTAAAATTTTGGGGTGAAATTTTTACATAAATTTGCAAAGTAAAACATTCAGATCATTATTATAATTTCAACAAAACTGTTAAAGTTTTCTTATAAAATTGTGACTTTTGTCGAGGAAAAAATATGACCCTCTTCATAAAATTGCCAAAATGTTAAGCTTATCTTGTAAAATTGCGACAATTGAGTAAAATTCCAACTTTTATTGCACAAATGTTCAGTTTTACTTGTAACATTTGGACTTGGGTTGAGTAAAATGACAACTTTTATTATAACACTGCCAAAATTCTAAATTTTTTTTGTGAAATTGTGACCTTTTTTTTGGTGAAATTCCAACTTATTTTTCAGAACAAGCTTTTTTTATAATTGCTTAGTATGTATATATTATTAATGTTGTAAATACACATCTTTATATATCTAGAAAGGGGGTCCTAAAGAGGTAGGCATTTATAGACGGTCTCAAGAAGGTCAGAAGTACAAGAATGTGTGTGTGTGTGTGTGTGTGTGTGTGTGTGTGTGTGTGTGTGTGTGTGTGTGTGTGTGTGTGTGTGTGTGTGTTCTTGTATTGAAAAATACTGTCCGTGTGAGGACCTGTGAACAAGTTAGGACTGAATTCATGGTCCCAATATGTAAAACCATTGCATCTAATAGAGAATGTCTCATTTGCACCCCTGGTGGTGAAATCTATCAAAATTAGGGTGGTCCCAAAAATGAGGGATTTTTCAAATTGACTGTGTGTCGGTTTTAAAAGTGCTCCCCCTCTGGTCAACATATGAAATAACAAGTGTGCGTAAACATTTGAAGTGCTCCCCCTTTGGTCAACATATGAAATAACAAGTGTGTGTAAGAAATTGAAATGTGCCCCATTTGGCAAAAATGTATTGAAAAATAAAATAAATAGGTGCATAGAGACATACTGTAATAATTTGAAGTAAATAATGAAGATTAAAATATCAATTACAAACAAAAGATAACAATTTTAAATAAATTAACTAAAAGCAGTCTTTTTCTCACCAGGTGTCGACTTTTTTTTATAAAATTGGGAACAATTTCTCATATTCTTTCTGTTTCTGTAATGTTGCAAAATTTTCTCGGAATATGATGACTTTTTTACGTAAAATTGTGACTTTTTAAAGCAAAATGGGGACATTTGTAATATAAAATTCAAATTTCTATCACAATATTGTCAATTTTTGTGTTGTTTTTGTAAAATGCTGACATTTTTTGGGGGGGTGAAATTTTGACATATATTTGCAAAGTAAAGTTCAGATTATTATTATAATATTAACAAAATGTCAAAGTTTTCTTATTAAATTGTGACTTTTGTCGAGGAAAAAATCCGACCCTTTTCATAAAATTGCCAAAATGTTAAGCTTATCTTGGAAGTGCTCCCCCTTTGGTCAACATATGAAATAACAAGTGTGTGTAAGAAATTGAAATGCACCCCATTTGGCAAAAATGTATTGAAAAAATAAAAATGTGCATAGAGACATACTGTAATAACTTAAGGTAAATAATGAAGATTAAAAAAATCAATTACAAGCAAAAGATAACAATTTAAAATAAATTAACTAAAAGCAGTCTTTTTCTCACAAGGTGTCGACTTTTTTTTATAAAATTGGGAACGATTTCTCATATTCTTTCTGTTTCTGTGATATTGCAAAAAAATTTCGGAAAATGATGACTTTTTCATGTAAAATTACGACTTTTTAAAGCAAAACGGGGACATTTGTAATATAAAATTTTAACTTTTATCACAAAATTGTCAATGTTTCTGTTGTTTCTGTAAAATGCTGACATTTTTTGGGGGGGGTGTGAAATTTTGACATAAATTTGCAAAGTAAAATTCAGATTATTATTACGTTATTAACAAAATGTCAAAGTTTTCTCATTAAATTGTGACTTTTGACGAGGAAATAATACGACCCTTTTCATAAAATTGCCAAAATGTTCAGCTTATCTTGTAAAATTGCGACAATTGAGTAAAATTACAACTTTTATCATAATATTGCACAAATGTTCAGTTTTACTTGTAACATTTGGACTTGGGTTGAGTAAAATGACAACTTTTATTATAACAATGCCAAAATTTTGTGAAATTGTGACCTTTTTTTGGTGAAATTACAATTTATTTTTCCCAACAAGCTTTTTTTTAATAATTGCGTAGTATGTATATATTATTAATGTTGTAAATACACATCTTTATATATCTAGAAAGGGGGGTCCTAAAGAGGTAGGCATTCATAGACTGTCTCAAGAAGGTCAGAAGTACAAGAATGTATGTGTGTGTGTGTGTGTGTGTGTGTGTGTGTGTGTGTGTGTGTGTGTGTGTCGCCCTTTCACAACACACAGGATTTTTTTTTTTTCCCCGTAAGGACCCAGAGTATGGCTGAAAGTGGCACTGAGGCTTCGCGAACTGGTGAAGAAACACTCTCTATGAATGTGTATTGACCTGCAGGGTTTCAAATGACAGTCACACACACACACACACACACATGCGTGCACGCACACACACACCGGAGACGACATCTATACATCTGACAAAGGCAGGTCATTTATGGTAAAAGATGCAGGCTTCCGATTGGCCAAAAAAAAACTAGCCGAGATTTCTTTGATCAACATGAATTGATGTTGAAACAGACGAGTGTGTGGATGCAAAACTATTTTCTTCAGCTACACTCCGACAAAACTGGGATCAATTGTCTTAAGCCCACAGAAGCAAAAAAAAAACGACCATGAGTCACCTTGAGACCCTCTCACTGAAAGCTAATAATCAGGTGACAAATCTCGAATAATAATGGACTCAGACTTGAACTGGACTGTGTTTGTTAATAATCAGGTCAAAACTAAACCTCGGCGATGTAAACATGCTCGCTGTAAATCAGACCTGGGCAAATTAAGGCCTGGGGACCACATATAATAAATAATTGATTTAGATCTTTAAGATGGAAAGTGTAGCTGCTATGATGTGCAGTCATGTTTTCTAATGACCGGAAGTCTTCAACTAATCAAAGTACAAACCCCGTTTCCATATGAGTTGGGAAATTGAGTTTGATGTAAATATAAACGGAATACAATGATTTGCAAATCCTTTTCAACCCATATTCAGTTGAATGCACTACAAAGACAACATATTTGATGTTCAAACTCATGAACTTTATTTTTTTTTTCTGCAAATAATAATTAACTTAGAATTTCATGGCTGCAACATGTGCCGAAGTAGTTGGGAAAGGGCATGTTCACCGCTGTTTTACATCACCTTTTCTTTTAACAACACTCAATAAACGTTTGGGAACTGAAGAAACTAATTGTTGAAGCTTTGAAAGTGGAATTCTTTCCCGTTCTTGTTTTATGTAAAGCTTCAGTCCTTCAACAGTCCGGGGTCTCCGCTGTCGTATTTTACGCTTCACACATTTTCCATGGGAGACAGGTCTGGACTGCAGGCGGGCCAGGAAAGTACCCGCACTCTTGTAACACGTGCTGAATGTGGCTTGGCATTGTCTTGCTGAAATAAGCAGGGGCGTCCATGAAAAAGACGGCGCTTAGATGGCAGCATGTGTTGTTCCAAAACCTGTATGTACCTTTCAGCATTAATGGTGCCTTCACAGATGCGTAAGTTACCCATGCCTTGGGCACTAATGCACCCCCATACCATCACAGATGCTAGCTTTTGAACTTTGCGTCGATAACAGCCTGGATGGTTCGCTTCCCCTTCGGTCCGGATGACACGATGTCAAATATTTTCAAAGACAATATGAAATGTGGACTCGTCAGACCACGGAACACTTTTCCACTTTGCATCAGCCCATCTTAGATGATCTCGGGCCCAGAGAAGCCGGCAGCGTTTCTGGATGTTGTTGATAAATGGCTTTCACTTTGCTTCGTAGAGCTTTAAAGTACCAATAATTAAAGTACCAATGATTGTCACACACACTCTAGGTGTGGTGAAATTTGTCCTCTGCATTTGACCCATCCCCTTGATCACCCCCTGGGAGGTGAAGGGAGCAGTGGGCAGCAGCTGTGCCGTGCCCGGGAATCATTTATGGTGATTTAACCCCCAGTTCCAACCCTTGATGCTGAGTGCCAAGCAGGGAGGAAATGGGTCCCGTTTTTATAGTCTTTGGTATGACTCGGCCGGGGTTTGAACTCACAACCTACCGATCTCAGGGCGGACACTCTAACCACTAGTAGAGCTTTAAATTGCACTTAAAGATGTAGCGACAAACTTTATGTAGTGACAGTAGTTTTCTGAAGTGTTCCTGAGCCCATGTGGTGATATCCTTTAGAGATTGACGTTGGTTTTTGATACAGGTCACGGTCATTCAATGTTGGTTTCCGGCCATGCTGCTTCATCATCAGCCGTTGTCAGTCCACTGCTGGGCGAAAGCCTCAGCATGTTTCTGCCATTTGGCGTACTTTTCATGCTGGTTATTAGCCTACACCTTCCACTCTGGCTTGTTGCGGGTTGGAAGGGGTATTTTATATCAGAGATCCTTCTCCTAGACTAATTGCCTTACTGGGCTGTTGAACTTAGTCGGTCCTGTTTGTTGTCCGCGCCCCATTTACCCAGGGACCCGCTTACGTGGAGTGATTTCTCCAGGATCTCTGAAACTTTTGATATTATTATGGAGCGTAGGTGTTGAAATCCCTAAATTTCTTGCAATTGCACTTTGAGAAACGTTGTTCTTAAACCGTTTGACTATTTGCTCACGCAGTTGTGGACAAAGGTGTGTACCTCGCCCCATCCTTTCTTGTGAAAGACTGAGCATTTTTTGGGGGGAAGCTGTTTTTATACCCAATCATGGCACCCACCTGTTCCCAATTAGCCTGCACACCTGTGGCTTCACGGTGGCAGAGGGGTTAGTGCGTATGCCTCACAATACGAAGTTCCTGCAGTCCTGGGTTCAAATCCAGGCTTGGGATCTTTCTGTGTGGAGTTTGCATGTTCTCCCCGTGAATGCGTGGGTTCCCTCCGGGTACTCCGGCTTCCTCCCACTTCCAAAGACATGCACCTGGGGATAGGTTGATTGGCAACACTAAATTGGCCCTAGTGTGTGAATGTTGTCTGTCTATCTGTGTTGGCCCTGTGATGAGGTGGCGACTTGTCCAGGGTGTACCCTGCCTTCCGCCCGATTGTAGCTGAGTTGGCGCCAGCGCCCCCCACGACCCCAAAAGGGAATAAGCAGTAGAAAATGGATGGATGGACCTGTGGGATGTTCCAAATAAGTGTTTGACGAGCATTCCTCAACTTTATCGGTATTTATTGCCACCTTTCCCAACTTCTTTGTCACGTGTTGCTGGCATCAAATTCTAAAGTTAATGATTGAACATCAAATATGTTGTCTTTGTAGCGAATTCAACTGAATATGGGTTGAAAAGGATTTGCAAATCATTTTATTCTGTTTATATTTACATCACTGTAGGGTTAGGGTTAGTCCATGGTTCTCGCCCGGAAAAGGGTGGAGTGCCATCTCCGGGTTGGGGAGGAGACCCTGCCCCAAGTGGAGGAGTTCAAGAACCTAGGAGTCTTGTTCACGAGTGGGGGAAGAGTGGATCGTGAGATCGACAGGCGGATCGGTGCGGCGTCTTCAGTAATGCGGACGTTGTACCGATCCGTTGTGGTGAAGAAGGAGCTGAGCCGGAAGGCAAAGCTCTCAATTTACCGGTCGATCTACGTTCCCATCCTCACCTATGGTCATGAGCTTTGGGTCATGACCGAAAGGATAAGATCACGGGTACAAGCGGCCCAAATGAGTTTGGGCTCTCCCTTAGAGATAGGGTGAGAAGCTCTGCCATCCGGGAGGAACTCAAAGTAAAGCCGCTGCTCCTTCATATCGAGAGGAGCCAGATGAGGTGGTTCGGGCATCTGGTCAGGATGCCACCCGAACGCCTCCCTAGGGAGATGTTTAGGACACGATCAACCAGTAGGAGCCCACTGGGAAGACCCAGGACACGTTGGGAAGACTATGTCTCCCGGCTGGCCTGGGAACGCCTCGGGATCCCCCGGGAAGAGCTAGACGAAGTGGCTGGGGAGAGGGAAGTCTGGGCTTCCCTGCTTAGGCTGCTGCCCCCGCGACCCGACCTCGGATAAGCGGAAGATGATGGATGGATGGATGGATATATTTACATCTAACACAATTTCCCAACTCATATGGAAACGGGGTGTGTATTAGATTTCATAAAAATAGATCTACCGGCCCCCAGATATATTTGTTTCTCTAAATGTGGCCCCGAGTCATAATAATGGATTACACAGCCGCTCCTCTCGAAACCAATGAGTTGAAAGACACTCGGAGGCTCTTAAGTGCCGATAGTAGCGGAGTCGTGTATTAATTATCCGTAGGTGTGCATCATATGGTATTGTACCATATGTCCCGGCAAGAAATCTGCGTTCAAAGGACTCCGGCTTATTAGTGATTCCTAGAGCCCAAAAAAAGTCTGCGGGCTATAGAGCGTTTTCATTTCGGGCTCCAGTACTCTGGAATGCCCTCCCGGTAAAAGTTCGAGATGCCACCTCAGTAGAAGCATTTAAGTCTCACCTTAAAACTCATTTGTGTACTCGAGCCTTTAAATAGACTCCCTTTTTAGACCAGTTGATCTGCCGTTTCTTTTCTTTTTCTTCTATGTCCCACTCTCCCTTGTGGAGGGGGTCCGGTCCGATCCGGTGGCCATGTACTGCTCGCCTGTGTATCGGCTGGGGACATCTCTGCGCTGCTGATCCGCCTCCGCTTGGGATGGTTTCCTGCTGGCTCCGCTGTGAACAGGACTCTCGCTGCTGTGTTGGATCCGCTTTGGACTGGACTCTCGCGACTGTGTTGGATCCATTATGGATTGAACTTTCACAGTATCATGTTAGACCCGCTCGACATCCATTGCTTTCCTCCTCTCCAAGGTTTCTCATAGTCATCATTGTCACCGACGTCCCACTGGGTGTGAGTTTTTCCTTGCCCTTATGTGGGCCTACCGAGGATGTCGTGGTGGTTTGTGCAGCCCTTTGAGACACTAGTGATTTAGGGCTATATAAGTAAACATTGATTGATTGATGATTGAAAAAGCACCCTTCCAAGCGTGGAAGGTGACAGTGTCAATGACATACTACCTGATGGATCAATAACAGGGGAAAAAAAGCCTTCAATTGCACTGTTTTCTCAAGCAAAAATTAAGTACAAAATAAATCGCAGCAGCCATGATAGCGTTGTGCGCTTTCCTATTGTCCCTCTGGTCCTGGCTTTGTCGGAGCATCAGATAAATGCCGCGGATCATCATCCTCCTTAATTACAAACAGACACGGGCTGACCTGCTGCTGATAGCGGCTCTGATTCTCATTTTCTGACATCCTGAGGACATTAGCCAAGGCGTAATCGCCACAAACAGACGCCACATTTTGCCTAACGAGGGAGGCGCGGCGGTGCGGTCGCACGCCGTCGTGCTCCGAACTAAATGCTTCGTTGTCGGACCCGACATGTTTGCGTGCAGCAGAGGCGGGTGGAGTAGCCAGAAATTGTACTAAAGTAAGAGTACTGTTACTTTAGAGATGTATTACTCAAGTAAAAGTGAGGAGTAGTCACCCAAATATTTACTTCAATCAATCAATCAATCAATCAATCAATGTTTATTTATATAGCCCCAAATCACAAATGTCTCAAAGGACTGCACAAATCATTACGACTACAACATCCTCGGAAGAACCCACAAAAGGGCAAAGAAAACTCACACCCAGTGGGACGCCAGTGACAATGCTGACTATGAGAAACCTTGGAGAGGACCTCAGATGTGGGCAACCCCCCTCCCTCTAGGGGACCGAACGCAATGGATGTCGAGCGGGTCTAACATGATACTGTGAAAGTTCAATCCATAGTGGCTCCAACACAGCCGCGAGAGTTCAGTTCAAGCGGATCCAAGACAGCAGCGAGAGTCCCGTCCACAGGAAACCATCTCAAGCGGAGGCGGATCAGCAGCGTAGAGATGTCCCCAACCGATACACAGGCGAGCGGTCCATCCTGGGTCTCGACTCTGGACAGCCAGTACTTCATCCATGGTCATCGGACCGGACCCCCTCCACAAGGGAGGGGGGGCACATAGGAGAAAGAAAAGAAGCGGCAGATCAACTGGTCTAAAAAGGAGGTCTATTTAAAGGCTAGAGTATACAGATGAGTTTTAAGATGAGACTTAAATGCTTCTACTGAGGTAGCATCTTGAACTGTTACCGGGAGGGCATTCCAGAGTACTGGAGCCCGAACGGAAAACGCTCTATAGCCCGCAGACTTTTTTTGGGGCTCTAGGAATCACTAATAAGCCGGAGTCTTTTGAACGCAGATTTCTTTTTACTTTTTACTTGAGTAAAAGTAAAAAGTATGTTGTGAAAAAACTACTCAAGTACTGAGTAACTGATGAGTAACCTGTTGGTTTAATGATGACGGCAACAAGTAATGCACAAAAACATAAAAATAGCAATGATTACATTCAGAGCCAGGAATATCTCTTAAGCAACAAAAACAATAATATATATTAAATAATATATATTTGGTTTTACACTGTATTTAAAAAAAATTGAAAATGAATTTTACCTTTGCAACCTCATTTTACTATTGGCTAAGTTTTATATTCATAAATGTAAGTTTTTTAATACCCGACCAGTTTTTTGTGCCTTTAAAAAAGATTTAGAACTCTACATTAAAACACTCTACCTCAAACAACCAAAATAGCTGTGAAAACGATGATGTTGTGTTCCAAATTTAAGTTATTTACTGAGATTAAGTGAGCTTATGCCTTTGCACTTTGTTTATTTTATATATATATATATTTTTTGCATTCTATTTTAGTTACTTTGAATTTACAACCCCCTGGCGTTGTTGTGTATGTTTTTTATACTGTTTTGTACTGTTTTTGTACTTAGTTTGTTTGGGCCTACCGAGGATGTCGTAGTGGTTTGTGTTGTGGTTTGTGCAGCCCTTTGAGACACTAGTGATTTAGGGCTATATAAATGAACATTGATTGATTGATTGATATTATTTTCAACTGTTTGTAAATGTTGAAATGTATAAATAAACGTTTCTAAAAAAAAAAAAAAGTGTGCAGTTAATCATGTGACCGCCTGGATCTGTTTGACTGGTGAAACGGAGTCAAACGTCACCAGTGACTGCATTTGATTGGTGAAACGGAGTCAAACGTCACCAGTGACTGCATTTGATTGGTGAAATGGAGTCAAATGTCACCAGTGACTGCATTTGATTGGTGAACCAGAGTCAAATGTCACTAGTGACTGTATTTGATTGGTGAAACGGAGTCAAACGTCACCAGTGACTGCATTCGATTGGTGAAACGGAGTCAAACGTCACCGGTGACTGCATTTGATTGGTGAAAATGAGTCAAACGTCACCAGTGACTGCATTTGATTGGTGAAACGGAGTCAAACGTCACCAGTGACTACATTTGATTGGTGAAACGGAGTCAAACGTCACCAGTGACTGCATTTGATTGGTGAAACGTAGTCAAACGTCACCGGTGACTGCATTTGATTGGTGAAACGGAGTCAAACGTCACCAGTGACTGCATTTGATTGGTGAAACGGAGTCAAACGTCACCAGTGACTGCATTTGATTGGTGAAACAGAGTCAAACGTCACCAGTGACTGCATTTGATTGGTGAAACGGAGTCAAACGTCACCAGTGACTGCATTTGATTGGTGAAACGGAGTCAAATGTCACCAGTGACTGCATTCGATTGGTGAAACGGAGTCAAACGTCACCAGTGACTGCATTCGATTGGTGAAACGGAGTCAAACGTCACCAGTGACTGCATTTGATTGGTGAAAGGGAGTCAAATGTCACCAGTGACTGCATTTGATTGGTGAAACGGAGTCAAACGTCACCAGTGACTACATTTGATTGGTGAAACGGAATCAAACGTCACCAGTGACTGCATTTGATTGGTGAAACGGAGTCAAACGTCACCAGTGACTGCATTTGATTGGTGAAACGGAGTCAAACGTCACCAGTGACTGCATTCGATTGGTGAAACGGAGTCAAACGTCACTAGTGACTGCATTTGATTGGTGAAAGGGAGTCAAACGTCACTAGTGACTGCATTTGATTGGTGAAACGCAGTCAAACGTCACCAGTGACTACATTTGATTGGTGAAACGGAGTCAAACGTCACCAGTGACTGCATTTGATTGGTGAAACGCAGGCATGTGATGGATCCCACTTTGAAGGTCTGTCTGACAAACCCAAACAAACAAAGCGTGCATTAACAGATCGATAAAAATCGGTAGCTAGTAGGAAGCTGAAAGTAGATAAATGGAGCGGAGTAAAAGTAGCGTTTCTTCTCTATAAATATACTCAAGTAAAAGTAAAAGTATGTTGCATAAAAACTACTCTTAGAAGTACAATTTATCCAAAAAGTTACTCAAGTAGATGTAACGGAGTAAATGTAGCGCGTTACTACCCACCTCTGGCGTGCAGAAAACACAACGAGGGGTTTGAAGGACGGAAGTGAGTCCCTGAAACGGGGAGGGCGATGTCGTCATCAGCGGCAATTAGAGGCCGGCGTAATAATATCTGACAAAGAGGGGTCGCGGCGCAGACGGGTCAGGAGTTGACCGTGTATCAGCAGGATTACATGGCGGACAAGACACTCCCAGCCAAGGACGTCTCAAGGCGAGCAGACGGGGCGAGGACACACACACACACACACACACACACACACACACACACACACACACAAACACACAATAAAAAAACAGCACAGGTGATTAATGTGCATATGGCCACGACTAACAATGTGATACCACGGCAACGAGGGGTCGGATCAATCCCAGTTGGCGATGCAAAGTAGTCTGTTGTCCTTCAGGACTAGTGTGGTGTATATGGAGAGACGCTTGCAGGACTTTGGTGACGTCGAAAAACCGACTAGCCCATTGGTCTGGATTTCACGAACCGTTTTTAGATGAGACTATGTAACGGTTACGTGGCATCATGGTGATGCGGGTCGTTCCCTCGAGATGCAGTCGGACTCGAACACAGCGTGAAGGTAAAAAATAATACATTTATTACAAATAAAAACAGACTTAGTCAAAACAAACAGAACTAGCAGGGGAGTTAGAAAACAACCAAAAGCGCTAGCATGGGAGTTGGAGAAATACCAGAAAAACTTGTATGAGGCACAAAAGGTAAAACAAAACTACTAGCATGGGAGCTAGAGGAACAAAAGGCTTAGCGTGGAAGCTAGCAAGTACAAACATGGAATCGGAGGTTGTGTCCCATTAGGGTTTGTTACGCTTTGCTGGCATCGTGGTGTGGTTTTTTTCTCTCGAATGATGCAGTCGGATTGGACACAGCGTGAGGGTAAGAAATGAAGATTTATTATCACTAACAAAATAGACTAGGAAGAAAAACACTTGCACAAGGCACTAAAGACAAAACAAACAGAACTAGCATGGGAGCTAGAAGGAACAAAAAGCGCTAGCATGTGAGCTAGGGACAAGCAAACAGAGGAATAGCGTGGAAGCTAACGAATACAAAAAGTCTTTACCACAAGCGGAGATAGCGATGTCACCTGTTGCATCGAATAGCAAACTAGAATCCGAGGTCGAATGGACAAAAAGGGTAGGGTTAAATAAAGGTGGTAATCACGAGGCAGGTGCGCGTAAAAAACAAGAGGCAGGTGACACTAATGCGTGACTATGGCAACAGAACAAAACATGAAGTGCCACCAGGAACTAAGGAAGTCAAATACCAACAGAATACGATACAAAGACGGAACAAAACCAAAATAAGACGTGATCCGGGCAGCGGATCATGACAGACTAGGATTGAACGTAAAAACCCAATTTCCAAATGAGTTGAGAAATTGTGTTAGATGTAAATATAAACAGAATACAATGATTTGCAAATCCTTTTCAACCCATATTCAGTTGAATATGCTATAAAGACAACATATTTGATGTTCAAACTCATAAACTTTTTTTTTTTTTGCAAATAATAATTAACTTAGAATTTCATGGGTGCAACACGTGCCAAAGTAGTTGGGAAAGGGCATGTTCACCACTGTGTTACATCACCTTTTCTTTTAACAACACTCAATAAACGTTTGGGAACGTGGACTTTGGGGTTTGTTTTTCCGGAATGCAGAGGAAAGTTGGTGCGGTACTTTTTAAAACATATGCACATTTAGAAACAAACATTGCTGAACGTCAATAACATATTATTCCACATATCAGGTATTGTTAAAGGCCTACTGAAAGCCACTACTAGCGACCACGCAGTCTGATAGTTTATATATCAATGATGAAATATTAACATTGCAACACATGCCAATACGGCCGGGTTAGTTTACTAAATAGCAATTTTAAATTTCCCGCGGAAGCATCATGCTAAAACGTCACGGAATGATGACGTGTGCGTGTGACGTCACGCATTGTAGAGGACATTTTGTTCCAGCACCGTTCCCAGCTATAAGTCGTCTGTTTACATCGCATAATTCCACAGTATTCTGGACATCTGTGTTGCTGAATATTTTGCAATTTGTTCAATGAATAATGGAGACGTCAAAGAAGAAAGCTGTAGGTGGGAAGCGGTGTATTGCGGCCGCCGGTGTTTCATTGTTTACATTCCCGAAAAATGGCGGTGAAGCTTTACTATGGAACAGAGCGGTCAAGCGAACACGGTTGGATTGGAACACACACACAAAGTACAGTGTATTATGCAGCGATCATTTCGAAAGATCGTGTTTCGAAGAGGGTCCCTTGCGAAGGGCAGAGATGGGCATCGCCACCACCCGGCGACTGGTGCTGAAGAAAGGTGCGGGGCCGACCTTCAGGTTATAATAATAACAATGGATTAGATTTATATCGCGCTTTTCTATTGTTAGATACTCAAAGCGCTCACAGAGAAGTGGGAACCCATCATTCCTTCACACCTGGTGGTGGTAAGCTACATCTGTAGCCACAGCTGCCCTGGGGTAGACTGACGGAGGCGTGGCTGCCAGTTTGCGCCTACGGCCCCTCCCACCACCTTCATTCATCATTCATTCACCAGTGTGAGCGGCGCCGGGGGGCAAAGGGTGAAGTGTCCTGCCCAAGGACACAACGGCAGCGATTTGGATGTAAGCAGGTGGGAAGCGAACCTGCAACCTTCAGGTTTCTGACACTGCCGCTCTACCCACTACGCCAGGTTGTACATGTACGACCATATAATCTCACTAAAACACTAGTAACACCATAAGCAGATAAGGGATTTTCCAGAATTATCCTAGTAAATGTGTCTTATAACATCTAAATCGCTCCCACTGCCTTTGCCTTTTTTTTTTTTTCTAGTCATTCACTCTCACTTTCCTCATCCACAAATTTTTCACCCTCGCTCTAATTAATGGGTAAATCGTCGTTTTCTCGGTCCGAATCGCTCTCGCTGCTGGTGGCCATGATTGTAAACAATGTTCAGATGTGAGGAACTCCACAACCCGTGACGTCACGCGCACGTCGTCTGCTACTTCCGGCACAGGCAAGGCTTTTTTTTATCAGCGACCAAAAGTTGCAAACTTTATCGTCGATGTTCTCTACTAAATCCTTTCAGCACAAATAAGGCAATATCGCGAACTGATCAAGTATGACACACCTGCTATCCCCGTTTAAATAAAAAAAATCTCATCTCAGTAGGCCTTTAACAGACATCATTAATCACCCGGACGTCTGGTCTTGGCAAAGTGCAACACCCCATAAATCGGCATCAAAGTGTGTTTAAGGTTCCAGCGTGACAGACAGGAGATTTGTCGTGGTCTTAGCCACACATATTTACAGCATTAAACGTAATCAGATATCTTCGAGGACCCATCCTCCTTCGAGCCGGCGTCCTCCTAAAATGCAGCGGGAGGTGACAAACTACCCTGCCTGGCGCCAGGCTGTGCAGCCAGGGACACATGCACTCATGGTAATGGTGTCAGGAGGGGAAGCTCTCAGCTTGCCGTCTAGTCTTACGACAAGATGCTCTTATTAGAAACAGTTTGCAGCTGTGTCGTACTTAGTTGGAGCATGGCAGGGGTGGTTATGTCCAATAATTAGTCTTGACACCGGCCCACACGCTGGAGCAATCACAAGAGGAAATAACCTCCCTTCGTCATTTCTCTAGTCGCCATTTTTTCACTCTGACGGGCTCCCTGCTAATAGACTATGTGTGTGTGTGTGTGTGTGTGTGTGTGTGTGTGTGTGTGTTGTTGCATTTCTCCCCTCCTTGAGACATCAACAAGGAAAAGTACCGTCCACATAAGGACCGGCGAACAAGTTCATACAATAAATCATGGTCCCGATACAGAAATAGAGAGCCAAATACTAGAGTCCGTGAACATTGCTCCAAAGTCAGGATTTTTTGGGGTTGATTTAATGTGCATACAAAAAAATCTGCGGCTTATTAGTGATTCCTAAAGCCCAAAAAAAGTCTGCGGGCTATAGAGCGTTTTCCGTTCGGGCTCCAGTATTCTAGAATGCCCTACCCGGTAACAGTTCGAGATGCCACCTCAGTAGAAGCATTTAAGTCTCACTTTAAAACCCATACAAAAGGATTATTGTCAGGTTCAAACACCGGTGACATTTATAAAACAGACAAGAAGCAAGGAATTAAACAGAGACAGGATTCAATTTGGCTCAATAAGGAGAAACGCGTAGACCTGTACCCTTGAAAAGTGTCATCCCACGCTCTGACCAAATCATTGTACGCCTCCTCTTTCATTTGGACTTTCCCTGATTATATGGCGACAGCTGTTTCTAAGGGGAGACGGGGTGGTAAATAGCCGTTGCCCTTGGTCACAAACCAATTCAAAGAAAAGATGCCCCAGCTTGCGTCAGTTCCTGTTTTCTCTCCGCTTTGTAGATCTCGGGTCAAGACAAGATCTTCCTGTGGATCACAATAGAGACATCAACAAGGAAAAGTAAATCATGGTCCCGATACAGAAATGGAGAGCCAAATACTACAGTCCGTGAACATTGCTCCAAAGTCGGGATTTTTTTGGGTTGATTTAATGTGCATACAAAAAAAATCTGTGTTCAAAGAGCTCCGGCTTATTAGTGATTCCTAAAGCCCAAAAAAAAGTCTGCGGGCAATAGAGCGTTTTCCGTTCGGGCTCCAGTACTCTGGAATGCCCTCCCGGTAACAGTTCGAGATGCCACCTCAGTAGAAGCATTTAAGTCTCACCTTAAAACCCATACAAAAGGATTATTGTCAGGTTCAAACACCGGTGACATTTATAAAACAGACAAGAAGCAAGGAATTAAACAGAGACAGGATTCAATTTGGCTCAATGAGGAGAAACGCGCAGACCTGTACCCTTGAAAAGTGTCATCCCACGCTCTGACGAAATAATTTGGACTTTCCCTGATTACATGGTGACAGCTGTTTCTAAGGGGAGACGGGGTGGTAAATAGCCCTTGCCCTTGGTCACAAAACAATTCAAAGAAAAGATGCCCCAGTTTGCGTCGGGTCCTGTTTTCTCTCCGCTTTGTAGATCTCGGGTCGAGACAAGATCTTCCTGTGGATCACAATAGAGACATCAACAGGGAAAAGTAAATCATGGTCCCGATACAGAAATGGAGAGCCAAATACTAGAGTCTGTGAACATTGCTCCAAAGTCAGGATTTTTTTTGGTTGATTTAATGTGCATACAAAAAAATCTGCCTTCAAAGGACTCCGGCTTATTAGTGATTCCTAAAGCCCAAAAAAAAGTCTGCGGGCTATAGAGCGTTTTCCGTTCGGGCTCCAGTATTCTAGAATGCCCTCCTGGTAACAGTTCGAGATGCTACCTCAGTAGAAGCATTTAAGTCTCACCTTAAAACCCATACAAAAGGATTACTGTCAGGTTCAAACACCGGTGACATTTATAAAACAGACAAGAAGCAAGGAATTAAACAGAGACAGGATTCCATTTGGCTCAATGAGGAGAAACGCGTAGACCTGTACCCTTGAAAAGTGTCATCCCACGCTCTGACGAAATCATTCTACGCCTCCTGTTTCATTTGGACTTTCCCTGATTACGTGGCGACAGCTGTTTCTAAGGGGAGACGGGGTGGTAAATAGCCGTTGCCCTTGGTCACAAAACAGTTCAAAGAAAAGATGCCCCAGCTTGCGTCAGTTCCTGTTTTCTCTCCGCTTTGTAGATTTCGGGTCAAGACAAGATCTTCCTGTGGATCACAATAGAGACATCAACAAGGAAAAGTAAATCATGGTCCCGATACAGAAATGGAGAGCCAAATACTACAGTCCGTGACCATTGCTCCAAAGTCAGGATTTTTTGGGGTTGATTTAATGTGCATACAAAAAATCTGCGTTCAAAGAGCTCCGGCTTATTAGTGATTCCTAAAGCCCAAAAAAAGTCTGCGGGCCATAGAGCGTTTTCCGTTCGGGCTCCAGTATTCTAGAATGCCCTCCCGGTAACAGTTTGAGATGCCACCTCAGTAGAAGCATTTAAGTCTCACTTTAAAACCCATACAAAAGGATTACTGTCAGGTTCAAACACCGGTGACGTTTATAAAACAGACAAGAAGCAAGGAATTAAACAGAGACAGGATTCAATTTGGCTCAATAAGGAGAAACGCGTAGACCTGTACCCTTGAAAAGTTTCATCCCACGCTCTGACGAAATAATTTGGACTTTCCCTGATTACATGGCGACAGCTGTTTCTAAGGGGAGACGGGGTGGTAAATAGCCGTTGCCCTTGGTCACAAAACAATTCAAAGAAAAGATGCCCCAGTTTGCGTCGGGTCCTGTTTTCTCTCCGCTTTGTAGATCTCGGGTCAAGACAAGATCTTCCTGTGGATCACAATAGAGACATCAACAAGGAAAAGTAAATCATGGTCCCGATACAGAAATGGAGAGCCAAATACTAGAGTCCGTGAACATTGCTCCAAAGTCAGGATTTTTTTTTGGTTGATTTAATGTGCATACAAAAAAAATCTGCGTTCAAAGAACTCCGGCTTATTAGTGATTCCTAAAGCCCCAAAAAAAGTCTGCGGGCTATAGAGCGTTTTCCGTTCGGGCTCCAGTACTCTGGAATGCCCTCCCGGTAACAGTTCGAGATGCTACCTCAGTAGAAGCATTTAAGTCTCACTTTAAAACCCATACAAAAGGATTACTGTCAGGTTCAAACACCGGTGACATTTATAAAACAGACAAGAAGCAAGGAATTAAACAGAGACAGGATTCAATTTGGCTCAATGAGGAGAAACGCGTAGACCTGTATCCGTCAAAAGTGTCATCCCACGCTCTGACGAAATCATTGTACGCCTCCTCTTTCATTTGGACTTTCCCTGATTGCATGGCGACAGCTGTTTCTAAGGGGAGACGGGGTGGTAAATAGCCGTTGCCCTTGGTCACAAAACAATTCAAAGAAAAGATGCCCCAGCTTGCGTCAGTTCCTGTTTTCTCTGCGCTTTGTAGATCTCGGGTCAAGACAAGATCTTCCGGTGGATCACAATAGATCAAAGAAACCGACACCTTCATGTCGCTTCCCATCCTACACAGTAGGGTTTTACAAGCCTTTTGCTTGGTAAGATCAAAGACAGCTTTTATGATAACTTAGATACAAATATTCTGTTAATTTTAAGGCGCATCAAAGGGGTCATGTTAGGATTTATATTTAAAACACTTCTTTGTGGTCAACATAACCCGTAATGGTGGTTCTTTGGTCAAAATGTTGCATGGATTATGCTTTGTATTTTTCTTCAAGTCGCTTTCTGACCGTCTCTTCAGTATGCTCCATTTTGTGGGCGGGTCTTATTTACTCGGCTCCACATCGACAGCGTCTTCTCCCCGCCACCTTTGTTTTACCGTTTTTTTTTTTTTTGCGCGTCCATAGCGAATCTACTGACAGAAATGAGTTATAGATGTATGCAACTTTGTATTAAAAAATGGCAAAAGCGGAGGATGAATGCCCAAAAACAAGAGGATAGAGAAAAAAGTAAGATAATTGACTATAATGGCGGACGCGGGCAAATTCTCAGGACTTATGCAGATCCCAAATACACATCAGCAGGAACCAATAGGTAAGAAAAGTTGGCTTTGCGTAATATCGCGAAACAAAACGCCAAATAATAGGTGCCATTTTGGGGTCTTTATACGCACACCATAGTAATATTTGAATGTTGAATGAAGCACTAGGGGTGTATTTGTATTGAACCGTTTCGGTACGGGGGTTTCGGTTTGGTTCGGACAACATGTAAAAGCCAGAACTGGAAGACCATCCTGCCTTGTTAAGATCTCCCGTTTGGGAACACTTTGGCTGCGCGATACAACAATGGAGGACGGGGGGTTTGCCGACATTGTTCAGCAGCTGCTTCTGACAACACTTCAAACATGTGTTGCACCTTTCCTGCCTCCGGCTCCCAGACCCGAGTCGAGGAGCGCAGGGGAGACACTCCTCCAGGGCTGATTTATTCCCGGGGGCAAAACCCTTCACCTTACCTGGCAGTGGGTCTCCACAGCTCCGGACTCCAGGGTAAATGAAGAATGAAGTGAAGTGAATTATATTTATATAGCGCTTTTCTCTAGTGACTCAAAAAGCTTTACATAGCGAAACCCAATGTCTAAGTTACATTTTTTAAACCAGTGTGGGTGGCACTGGGAGCAGGTGGGTAAAGTGTCTTGCCCAAGGACACAACGGCACTGACTAGGATGGCAGAAGCGGGAATCGAACGTACAACCCTCGAGTTGCTGGCACGGCCGCTCTACCAACCGAGCTATGTCCGGCGATTAGTTGCAAATTGTGGCTTTATTGAGGTCTTGCACACAGCCAATCCAACAAAACACTAGCCACTCCCCGCACTCACGCTACCGCTCCCTCACCTCGCTTGCCCACACACTCACCTCACATGCTGTCACATTTTAAAGGGCCACACACACGCATATGCTACTCTCATAACGCATGCTAACCCGGGGGTGTCAAACTCAAACACAGAGTGGGCCAAAATTTAAAACTGAAGAAATGAACCTTTTAATAGGAACCCAAACTAGTTTTGCATTGAATATTGAACAAGTAAGGCTTAAATAGGGCAGCACGGTGGACCAGGGGTTGGTGCATATGCCTCACAATACGAAGGTCCTGAGTAATCCTGGGTTCAATCCCGGGCTCGGGATCTTTCTGTGGGGAGTTTGCATGTTCTCCCCGTGACTGCGTGGGTTCCCTCCGGGTACTCCGGCTTCCTCCAATGGAACAGGAAGAGCTTATATAACGTAATAGTGCAAAATCAACTTTTTAAAAAACAAACAAAAAAACATCAGTGGTATATTAAATACAATTTAATTAAAAGGCTAATAAATTCGAAAATAGTATAAAAATTAGGTGGGTGGGGTTTGGTGTATATTGTAGCGTTCCGGAAGACTTCGTGCTGCACGGGATTCTGGGTATTTGTTCTGTTGTGTTTATGTTTTGTTACGGTGCGGTCGTTCTCCCGAAATGTGTTTTGTTATTCTTGTTTGGTGTGGGTTCACAGTGTGGCGCATATTTGTCCATCCCATCCATTTTTTACCGCTTATTCCCTTTTTTAGGGGTCGCGGGGTGCGCTGGCGCCTATCTCAGCTACAATCGGGTGGAAGGCGGGGTACACCCTGGACAAGTCGCCACCTCATCGCAAGGCCAACACAGATAGACAGACAACATTCACACACTAGGGCCAATTTAGTGTTGCCAATCAACCTATCCCCAGGTGCATGTCTTTGGAAGTGGGAGGAAGCCGGAGTACCCGGAGGGAACCCACGCATTCACGGGGAGAACATGCAAACTCCACACAGAAAGATCCCGAGCCTGGATTTGAACCCAGGACTGCAGAAACTTCGTATTGTGAGGCAGACGCACTAACCCCTCTGCCACCGTGAAGCCCGGCGCATATTTGTAACAATGTTAAAGTTGTTTGTATGGCCACCCTCAGTGTGACCTGTATGGCTGTTGACCAAGTATGCGTGGCATTCGCATATGTGTGTGTGAAAGCCGCATATATTATGTGACCTGGCCAGCACGCTGTTTATATGGAGGAAAAGAGGACGCTAAAGGCAGTGCCTTCAAGGCAAGCTCCCAATATTGTTGTCCGGGTGGAAATCGGGAGAATGGATGCCCAGGGAGATTTTCGGGAAGGGCACTAGACTTCGGGAGTCTCCCGGGAAAATCGAGAGGGTTGGCAAGCATGAGTATTAGCGGTGAATTTGGTGTTACCGGCGGGCCAGCTCTAATGTTAATTTGATATTGGATCAAGGGCCAATAGAAATTAAACGACGGGCCAGAGTTTGACACCCATGTGCTAACCCATTTGAAGCGTCACCACCGCATTCAAGCAGCCTCTCATCGGCGAGTCAGGCAGGGCTAATGCAATAACAAATGCAGATCTAAGGCCATATTGCAATGAAAACTGGATTTTGACCCACTTCTATGGTGGAAGAACAATGAGTCCATATATCCTCTTACTGCCAAGTTAGCCAGGGAAAGAAAAGTTAATCCGAGACTAATTTGACTTGAAACTGTTTAATGTTGCACTTTTTATATGTAGAAGAAAAGTTTAGTCATTTTATTTAATCTGAGCAACAACTTAAGGCAGTTTAATGTTTATTAACGTGGACAACTTAAACAAGTTGAAAAACCTATTGGGGTGTTTGCATTTAGTGGTCAATTGTACGGAATATGTACTGTACTGCAGTGGTCCCCAACCACCGGGCCGTGGCCCCATTGGTGCCGGGCCGCAAAATAATTTTTAATTAATTTCTATTAAAAAATACAAAAAAATATATATATATATATATATATTTTGTAATTGAATCACCATAAAATACAGAATAAACACTTACAATTAGTACACCAACCACAACAACCTCCCCTTTTCATGACAAAAATTTCCCTTTTTCATGACAAAGAAAAAAAAAAGAAAAAAAAAAGCACCCCCCCCCCCCGGGCCGTGGGACAAATTATTAAGCGTTGACCGGTCCGCGGATACAAAAAGGTCGGGGACCACTGCTGTACTGTGCAATGTACTAATAAAAGTTTCAATCAATCAATCAATCAGTCAATCAATCAATCCACAGAAAGATTTTGTCTTGACCCGAGATCTACAAAGCGGAAAGGAAGCAGGACCTGACCCCCCTCCACTGTTTTGTGACTGTGCAATCTACTAATAAAAGTTTTTGCTGCTCTATCGTGAGAAACGAGTATAGTAAAATAAATAATTAGAACAAGTCATTAGACAAGTGTATGGGATGATATGATACAAGCGATGAAGCGTTAGAGCCGGCACATAAAGCATGGACGACTCACTGACCACTCTAATGGTCGCCGCAATAATCCAGCCTAGTTCTGCGTGCCGGCGCCCATCTGTCACTGGCAAAGCGGCGCCCAGGTGGGAGTGATAGTGCCCGCCTGTCAGGGTCATTGCAGCAGAACCAGGAAGGTGCTTCCTCCTCTCCTCTGCGCCCCCCCCCAAAAGTGTTGTCAGGTAGCAGCGGCCTAATGTAGTCACACTAATTAAACTGTGCCTCGGAAATAGAAAGACCAACTGTTTCTATCAGACGATGGCAGTCGAGTTCGCCATCTGGATCACCTGGATCGGAGGGAAAGTGTCTGCATGTGTGTGTGGGTTTGTTTTTGTTTTTTTTTCTAAATGAGAAGGTATAGGAGCTGGCAGGAAACGAGGGACAAAGACATGAGGGATAACATTTAGTAAAGCGTATCAACATCCTGGATCCCTGGGTGGCAATCACATCTGTTACTATCATTTCCATCTTATGAATTGGAATTAAAAGACATTAAAAGTTCTCTATTCCAATCCTATCTTTGCAGATTGTATTGTAACATATTTTCAGGCAAGAAAATCTGCGTTCAAAGAACTCAGGCTTATTAGTGATTCCCAGAGCCCCCCAAAAAAAGTCTGCGGGCTATAGAGCGTTTTGTATTCGGGCTCCAGTACTCTGGAATGCCATCCTGGTAACAGTTCGAGATGCTACCTCAGTAGAAGCGTTTAAGTCTCATCTTAAAACTCATTTGTATACTCTAGCTTTTAAATAGACCCCCCTTTTAAGACCAGTTGATCTGCCGTTTCTTTTATTTTTCTGCTCTCACTATTATGTTAGATACATTATGGACTGGACTCTCACTACTATGTTAGATCAACTATGGACTAGACTCTCTCACTATTATGTTGGATCCACAATGGACTGGACAGTCACTATAATGTTAGATCCACTATGGACTGGACTCTCACTATTATGTTAGATCCACTATGGACTGGACTCTCACTATTATGTTAGATCCACTATGGACTGGACTCCCACTATTATGTTAGATCCACTATGCACTGGACTTTCACTATTATGTTAGATCCACTATGGACTGGACTTTCACTATTATGTTAGATCCACTATGGACTGGACTCTCACTATTATGTTAGATCCACTATGGACTGGACTTTCACTATTATGTTAGATCCACTATGACCTGGACTCTCACTATTATGTTGGATCCACAATGGACTGGACTTTCACTATTATGTTAGATCCACTATGACCTGGACTCTCACTATTATGTTAGATCCACTATGGACTGGACTCTCACTATTATGTCAGATCCACTATGGACTGGACTCCCACTACACTATGTTAGATCCACTATGGACTGGACTCTCACACTATTATGTTAGATCCACTATGGACTGGACTCTCACTATTATGTTAGATCCATAATGGACTGGACTCTCACTACTATGTTAGATCCACTATGGACTGGACTCTCACTACTATGTTAGATCCACTATGGACTGGACTTTCACTATTATGTTAGATCCACTATGGACTGGACTTTCACTATTATGTTAGATCCACTATGGACTGGACTTTCACTATTATGTTAGATCCACTATGGACTGGACTCACACTATTATGTTAGATCCACTATGGACTGGACTTTCACTATTATGTTGGATCCACTATGGACTGGACTCTTACTATTATGTTGGATCCACTATGGAATGGACTCTCACTATTATGTTAGATCCACTATGGACTTGATTCTCACTATTATGTTAGATCCACTATGGACTGGACTCTCACTATTATGTTAGATCCACTATGGACTGGACTCTCACTATTATGTTAGATCCACTATGGACTGGACTCTCACTATTATGTTAGATCCACTATGGACTTGATTCTCACTATTATGTTAGATCCACTATGGACTGGACTCTCACTACTATGTTAGATCCACTATGGACTGGACTCTCACTACTATGTTAGATCCACTATGGACTGGACTCTCTCACTATTATGTTGGATCCACAATGGACTGGACAGTCACTATAATGTTAGATCCACTATGTACTGGACTCTCACTATTATGTTAGATCCACTATGGACTGGACTCTCACTATTATGTTAGATCCACTATGCACTGGACTTTCAATATTATTTTAGATCCACTATGGACTGGACTTTCACTATTATGTTAGATCCACTATGGACTGGACTCTCACTATTATGTTAGATCCACTATGGACTGGACTTTCACTATTATGTTAGATCCACTATGACCTGGACTCTCACTATTATGTGAGATCCACTATGGACTGGACTCTCACTATTATGTTGGATCCACTATGGACTGGACCCTCACTATTATGTTAGATCCACTATGGACCGGACTCTCACTATTATGTGAGATCCACTATGGACTGGACTCTCACTATTATGTTGGATCCACTATGGACTGGACCCTCACTATTATGTTAGATCCACTATGGACCGGACTCTCACTATTATGTTAGATCCACTATGGACTGGACACTCACTATTATGTTGGATCCACTATGGACTGGACCCTCACTATTATGTTAGATCCACTATGGACCGGACTTTCCTTATTATGTTAGATCCACTATGGACTGGACTCTCACTATTATGTTGAGTAGGGGTTGGGGGGGGAAGGGTCACCCACATCTGCGGTCCTCTCCAAGGTTTCTCATTGTCATCCCACCGGGTTGAGTTTTTCCTTGCCCTGATATGGGCTCTGAACCGAGGATGTCGTTGTGGCTTGTGCAGCCCTTTGAGACACTTGTGATTTTGGGCTATATAAATAAACATTGATTGATTGATCTGCATCATACGTGTGCCAATAAACAAGACAACAGTTGGCTAAAGGTGAACATCAGGAGTATTTTCTGATGTAAAACTTTGAATTTTGCCTATTGTTCACAATCAAGACCCAGGACACGTTTGGAAGACTATGTCTCCCGGCTGGCCTGGGAACGCCTCGGGATCCCCCAGGAGGAACTGGACGAAGTGGCTGGGGAGAGGGAAGCCATGTACCAAATAAAATTGCTTCGAGGTCGGTAAGTGTTGGAATAATTATGTAGAAGCTATCACACAACTCTTAGGCTTAAAGGCCATTGCTATAGTTATTATCAATTGTGCTGAAGTTGTGCTTTTCTATCCGTGCAAAAACACAACTTATGGTCTTGCTGTGCGAGTTTTCTCTTGTCAGCAGTCTGGTTCCAGACCCTGCCTGCTAACAGTCAAGGGCGGACATCGAGTACCTCGGCGCGGACAGGGCGAGCTCAAGAGTGTCTTCACATTTGCATTTCTTAATAATCATAGTATTATGTCTACTGGGGCTGATAGTGATGTGAAATAGGGACCTCCCGAATAAATAGAGGAGCACGTGGGACTGTACCTTCGAGCGTAGGGGGAAACTGTAACTGAGTGCACAGCCCGATACGTTTCTCCTCATGGGTAAAATTCCACTCTGTCTCTGCTTGATTTCTTCTTCTTGTCTTGTGGTTTGTGTCAAAACATGGCTTGGATTAAAGTTGTTTCTTCGATGCAGCGAATGATTTGCACGGGCGAGACGTGACTGTGAGTACATCTTTTATTTATATAATATATACAAAACAGGGAAAACAAAAACACTTGCTCGATGGCATGAAAGACAATTAACTATAAACTTAAACAGCACGATGGCACGACTATATACAAACGAAACAGGTTTGAGTGTGTGAAGATCCCAGAACGATGAACAGAAAGCAAGTGACATAAATAGTGGCCGTGGTAAGTAGAAACAGGTGTGAGAGGCTGATGATCGGGGCGTGACTCTGTGAACCTGGTGGAAAGTAATGAGTAGCTATGGTGACCAAGAAAACAAACGCAAAAAGAGTCCAGAAAACAAAACAAAACATGATCAAACATCAAACCAGATTAACAGGCATGACAGTTTGGTGTTTGAACCTGACAGGAAGCAAAACCAGAATTATTCCGTACATTAGGCGAACCGGGTTCTGAGAAAGGATTCTCAGTGCGCCTTATAGTCCGGAAAATACGGTCACGATTGGCTATCTATTCAAAACAATGGTATGAAATAGTTACAAATATTATATTCACAATTAAAATATTGAATCCATTATTTAATGGTTTTAACAATACTTTTGTGCTTTACTAAGTATAAAATGTTGATATTTAATAAAACGTACAATATAGTAACGTGTTATCCTTAAATATGTAGGTATAAAAATATAAAAATAAATGTTTTATTAGCAATTAACATGTATGAAATTAGTCCATTCAAATGGGATGTTTTTGTTTTTATTTTTTAGCTCGGTATAGCTCGGTTGGTAGAGTGGCCGTGCCAGCAACTTGGGGGTTGCAGGTTCGATTCCCACTTCCGCCACCCTAGTCACTGCTGTTGTGTCCTTGGGCAAGACACTTTACCCACCTGCTCCCGGTGCCACCCACACTGGTTTAAATGTAACTTAGATATTGGGTTTCACTATGCAAAGCGCTTTGAGTCACTACAGAAAAGCGCTATATAAATATAATTCACATAAGTTTTGGACTCTCCCTTTCCCCATTCGCTAAAAAGGCCAAAGTGCTGCCAGAAAAGATATAGAACGCCTACGTACAAATGTTACTATCATGGCCGATGCTCCAAAACAACCAAAGAAACGAAAAGTTTTGTCTGAGGAGGCAAAAAAAAGAGTAAAACAGAGCTTACTCAGATAAAAAGGACTGTCAGGATCAACATTGTCCCGGTTTCCACTTCCTGGCGTGAGCTCAAAGACGAGAAATTTCAGACGCATGCTGCCTTGGCTTTGTTCCTGCTGGACTATCCATCCATCCATCCATTTTTCTACTGCTGGAATAGTAAGTGACTAATGCTAAAGTGCGTGTTAGCAATAAATTGCCACCAGCATGATAGTTTCACACTACTTACTACTTACTGATCATTAAATAAAATAATTTGTCAATCAAATATAAATGATTAACAACATGAGAATTTTGGCGATTTAACTGGCATGCCGTCCCCTAAATTCAGTTAAAAACTCGAGACACAAACAATTTTGCAGCAAATTGTAATCCCGTTGTAGAGATGAACTTGGACGGATCCTTGAATTGATATTTTAGACCAAAGTGCTGCCAGAAAAGATATAGAACGCCTACATACAAATGTTACTATCATGGCCGATGCTCCAAAACAACCAAAGAAATGAAAAGTTTTGTCTGAGGAGGCAAAAAAAGAGTAAACAGAGCTTACTCAGATAAAAGGACTGTCAGGATCAACATTGTCCCGGTTTCCACACCTCAAAGACGAGAAATTTCAGACACATGCTGCCTTGGCTTTGTTCCTGCTGGACTATCCATCCATCCATCCATTTTTCTACTGCTGGAATAGTAAGTGACTAATGCTAATGTGCGTGTTAGCAATAAATTGCCACCAGCATGATAGTTTCACACTACTTACTACTTACTGATCAATAAATAAAATAATTCGTCAATCAAATATAAATTATTAACAACATGAGAATTTTGGCGATTTAACTGGCATGCCGTCCCCTAAATTCAGTTAAAAACTCGAGACACAAACAATTTTGCAGCAAATTGTAATCCCGTTGTAGAGATGAACTTGGACGGATCCTTGAATTGATATTTTAGACCAAAGTGCTGCCAGAAAAGATATAGGACGCCTACATACAAATGTTACTATCATGGCCGATGCTCCAAAACAACCAAAGAAACGAAAAGTTTTGTCTGAGGAGGCAAAAAAAAGAGTAAAACAGAGCTTACTCAGATAAAAGGACTGTCAGGATCAACATTGTCCCGGTTTCCACTTCTCAAAGACGAGAAATTTCAGACACATGCTGCCTTGGCTTTGTTCCTGCTGGACTATCCATCCATCCATCCATTTTTCTACTGCTGGAATAGTAAGTGACTAATGCTAATGTGCGTGTTAGCAATAAATTGCCACCAGCATGATAGTTTCACACTACTTACTACTTACTGATCATTAAATAAAATAATTTGTCAATCAAATATAAATGATTAACAACATGAAAATTTGGGTGATTTAACTGGCATGCCGTCCCCTAAATTCAGTTAAAAACTCGAGACACAAACAATTTTGCAGCAGATTGTAATCCCGTTGTAGAGATAAACTTGGACGGATCCTTGAATTGATATTTTAGACCAAAGTGCTGCCAGAAAAGATATAGAACGCCTACATACAAATGTTACTATCATGGCCGATGCTCCAAAACAACCAAAGAAACGAAAAGTTTTGTCTGAGGAGGCAAAAAAAGAGTAAAACAGAGCTTACTCAGATAAAAGGACTGTCAGGATCAACGTTGTCCCGGTTTCCACTTCTCAAAGACGAGAAATTTCAGACACATGCTGCCTTGGCTTTGTTCCTGCTGGACTATCCATCCATCCATCCATTTTTCTACTGCTGGAATAGTAAGTGACTAATGCTAATGTGCGTGTTAGCAATAAATTGCCACCAGCATGATAGTTTCACACTACTTACTACTTACTGATCATTAAATAAAATAATTTGTCAATCAAATATAAATGATTAACAACATGAAAATTTGGGTGATTTAACTGGCATGCCGTCCCCTAAATTCAGTTAAAAACTCGAGACACAAACAATTTTGCAGCAGATTGTAATCCCGTTGTAGAGATAAACTTGGACGGATCCTTGAATTGATATTTTAGACCAAAGTGCTGCCAGAAAAGATATAGAACGCCTACATACAAATGTTACTATCATGGCCGATGCTCCAAAACAACCAAAGAAACGAAAAGTTTTGTCTGAGGAGGCAAAAAAAGAGTAAAACAGAGCTTACTCAGATAAAAGGACTGTCAGGATCAACGTTGTCCCGGTTTCCACTTCTCAAAGACGAGAAATTTCAGACACATGCTGCCTTGGCTTTGTTCCTGCTGGACTATCCATCCATCCATCCATTTTTCTACTGCTGGAATAGTAAGTGACTAATGCTAATGTGCGTGTTAGCAATAAATTGCCACCAGCATGATAGTTTCACACTACTTACTACTTACTGATCATTAAATAAAATAATTTGTCAATCAAATATAAATGATTAACAACATGAGAATTTTGGCGATTTAACTGGCATGCCGTCCCCTAAATTCAGTTAAAAACTCGAGACACGAACAATTTTGCAGCAAATTGTAATCCCGTTGTAGAGATGAACTTGGACGGATCCTTGAATTGATATTTTAGACCAAAGTGCTGCCAGAAAAGATATAGAACGCCTACATACAAATGTTACTATCATGCTCCAAAACAACCAAAGAAATGAAAAGTTTTGTCTGAGGAGGCAAAAAAAAGAGTAAAACAGAGCTTACTCAGATAAAAGGACTGTCAGGATCAACATTGTCCCGGTTTCCACTTCTCAAAGACGAGAAATTTCAGACGCATGCTGCCTTGGCTTTGTACCTGGTTTGAATGTAACTTAGATATTGGGTTTCACTATGTAAAGCGCTTTGAGTCACTAGAGAAAAGCGCTATATAAATATAATTCACTTCACTTAAATCATGGTCAAAGATTTTATTGTTTTGCAATGAAAAATCCCTACTAGGATATCCTGTTGACTTGCCCACATTATCGCAGCTGACCCACCAGCTCTTCCCTGCCAATTTGCATAAATCACAGTCCCCGGCTGACAGTTACTAGGCAGCGGTTCTCCGGAGGAGCTGGGAGACCGGCACGGAAAGAAGGAAGTCCAGGATGCCAGCGTGACGAATGTGAGCGTCTCTCTACTCTGTCACTACTCGTAATATCAATGTCAACATTTGGCCGTGAAATAAAGGAGCATGCTAACGGTTATCATGTTAGCATTTGATCAGATTTTATAAGCGTAAAACTAAAAGTAAAGCGTATTGTTATTTGACGCTCTACTGCAGGGGTCGGGAACCTTTTTGGCTGAGAGACCCATGAAAGCCAAATATTTTAAAATGTATTTCCGTGAGAGCCGTAAATTATTTTTAACACCGAATATAATTGTCGGGTTCAAACACTGATGACATCTATTAAGCAGACAAGAAGCAAGGAATTAAACAGAGACGGGATTCAATTTAGCTCCATAAGGAGAAACCCGTAGACCTGTACCCTTGTACAGTGTCATCCCACGCTCTGACAAGATAATTCTACGCCTCCTAGATTACAACAACTAAATCCGTGAATAACATTGTTATTCCGAAGCTAACCAATAATAAATAAAACACTTTTGACCATTAATGCGACTTCTTGAACAGGTGCAGTAGAAACGGATGGTTGGATTCAAAGGCATGAGAATGCTGTATATTTTGAACGTTATTTTTAACACTGTGATTAAGCGGAAATATCCATTACTCATCCTGTTAAGCAACGTCAGCTAAGATTTGCCAGACACCGACCTCTATTTAATAATACAACTCTAACATTTGACAACCAAACAATTAAACAAGGCTACACGGTAAAGAATCTGGGTATTATCTTCGACCCAACTCTCTCCTTTGAGTCACACATTAAAAGCGTTACTAAAACGGCCTTCTTTCATCTCCGTAATATCGCTAAAATTCGCTCCATTCTGTCCACTAAAGACGCCAAGATCATTATCCATGCGTTTGTTACGCCTCGTCTCGATTACTGTAACGTATTATTTTCGGGTCTCCCCATGTCTAGCATTAAAAGATTACAGTTGGTACAAAATGCGGCTGCTAGACTTTTGACAAGAACAAGAAAGTTTGATCACATTACGCCTGTACTGTATATACCTTTATATACATATATACATACATATATACCTATACTGTATATACCTTTATATACATATATACATACATATATACCTATACTGTATATACCTTTATATACATATATACATACATATATACCTATACTGTATATACCTTTATATACATATATACATACATATATACCTATACTGGCTCACCTGCACTGGCTTCCTGTGCACTTAAGATGTGACTTTAAGGTTTTACTACTTACGTATAAAATACTACACGGTCTAGCTCCATCCTATCTTGCCGATTGTATTGTACCATATGTCCCGGCAAAAAATCTGCGTTCAAAGGATTCTGGCTTATTAGTGATTCCTAGAGCCCCAAAAAAGTCTGCGGGCTATAGAGCGTTTTCATTTCGGGCTCCAGTACTCTGGAATGCCCTCCCGGTAAAAGTTCGAGATGCCACCACAGTAGAAGCATTTAAGTCTCACCTTAAAACTCATTTGTATACTCTAGCCTTTAAATAGACTCCATTTTTAGACCAGTTGATCTGCCGTTTCTTTTCTTTTTCTCCTATGTCCCACTCTCCCTTGTGGAGGGGGTCCGGTCCGATCCGGTGGCCATGTACTGCTTGCCTGTGTATCGGCTGGGGACACCTCTGCGCTGCTGATCTGCCTCCGCTTGGGATGGTTTCCTGCTGGCTCCGCTGTGAACGGGACTCTCGCTGCTGTGGTGGATCCGCCTTGGACTGGACTCTCGCGACTGTGTTGGATCCATTATGGATTGAACTTTCACAGTATCATGTTAGACCCGCTCGACATCCATTGCTTTCCTCCTCTCCAAGGTTCTCATAGTCATCATTGTCACCGACGTCCCACTGGGTGTGAGTTTTCCTTGCCCTTATGTGGGCCTACCGAGGATGTCGTAGTGGTTTGTGCAGCCCTTTGAGACACTAGTGATTTAGGGCTATATAAGTAAACATTGATTGATTGATTGATTTATCTGAGAGCCAGATGCAGTCATCAAAAGAGCCACATCTGGCTCGAGAGCCATAGGTTCCCTACCCCTGCTAACATGTTACATGTTGGCATACTTGTACTTAACACAGTGGTTCTTAACCTGGGTTCGATCGGGGTTGGGCGGAGGTCAAAACACACCCGACTCGTCGTGTAAATAAAAACTTCTCCTATTTACGCTAGCTGTATGTACATTTGAAACTAGATACCCACATTTAATGCGAAACAAACACTTACCAATCGACGGATTTAAAGTTGCTCCAGTGTCACAAGATACGAAAGTCCTGATCGTTTGGTCCGCACATTTTACCGGCGATGCTAATGAGGCAGCCATGCTATGGGCCACTTCATTAGGCACACCCACGCTATGGCCGAATAGCGTCAATAGCTATTCGCTCAATAGCTTCGATTTCTTCTTCAATTTCGTTTTCGCTATCCGCCTCCATACGCCGACCATCGCTTTCAATACATGCGTAGTCTGTTGAATCGCTTAAGCCGCTGAAATCCGAGTCTGAATCCGAGCTAATGTCGCTATATCTTGCTGTGGTAAGTGAATTATATTTATATAGCACTTTTCTCTAGTGACTCAAAGCGCTTTACATAGTGAAACCCAATATCTAAGTTACATTTAAACCAGTGTGGGTGGCACTGGGAGCAGGTGGGTAAAGTGCCTTGCCCAAGGACACAACGGCAGTGACTAGGATGGCGGAAGCGGGAATCGAACCTGCAACCCTCAAGTTGCTGGCACGGCCACTCTACCAACCGAGCTATGCCATGTTGTTTACATTGGCAGCCCTGTGTGACGTCACAGGGAAATGGATAGTGGTTTCGAAGATAGCGAAAATAAGGCACTTTAAAGCTTTATTTAGGGATATTCCGGGACTGGTAAAATTTAGAAAAGAACTTCAAAAAATACAACAAGCCACTGGGAACTGATTTTTCTTGTTTTTAACCCTTTTGAAATTGTGATAGGGCTTCACGGTGGCAGAGGGGTTAGTGCGTCTGCCTCACAATACGAAGGTCCTGCAGTCCTGGGTTCAAATCCAGGCTCGGGATCTTTCTGTGTGGAGTTTGCATGTTCTCCCCGTGAGTGCGTGGGTTCCCTCCGGGTACTCCGGCTTCCTCCCACTTCCAAAGTCTCATCTTAAAAATCATCTGTATACTTTGGCCTTTGAATAGGCCTCCTTTTTAGACCAGTTGATCTGCTGCTTCTTTTCTTTCTCCTATGTCCCCCCCTCCCTTGTGGAGGGGGTCCGGTCCGATGACCATGGATGAAGTACTGACTGTCCAGAGTCGAGACCCAGGATGGACCGCTCGTCGGGACCCAGGATGGACCGCTCGCCTGTATCGGTTGGGGACATCTCTACGCTGCTGATCCGCTTGAGATGGTTTCCTGTGGACGGGACTCTCACTGCTGTCTTGGAGCCACTATGGATTGAACTTTCACAGTATCATGTTAGACCCGCTCGACATCCATTGCTTTCGGTCCCCTAGAGGGGGGGGGTTGCCCACATCTGAGGTCCTCTCCAAGGTTTCTCATAGTCAGCATTGTCACTGGCGTCCCACTGAATGTGAATTCTCCCTGCCCCCTGGGTGTGAGTTTTCCTTGCCCTTTTGTGGGTTCTTCCGAGGATGTTGTAGTCGTAATGATTTGTGCAGTCCTTTGAGACATTTGTGATTTGGGGCTATATAAATAAACATTGATTGATTGATTGATTGAAGACATACACCTGGGGATAGGTTGATTGGCAACACTAAATTGGCCCTAGTGTGTGAATGTGAGTGTGAATGTTGTCTCTCTATCTGTGTTGGCCCTGCGATGAGGTGGCGACTTGTCCAGGGTGTACCCCGCCTTCCGCCCGATTGTAGCTGAGATAGGCGCCAGCGCCCCCCGCGACCCCAAAAGGGAATAAGCGGTAGAAAATGGATGGGATGGATGGAAATTGTGATAATGTTCCCCTTTAATGCACAAATATAACTACTTTGCAACATGTATGTATAATCAACGTTGCATCAGCGTCTTGTGCTTACCGGGTTCGGCCCTGCTTGTTTTTTGGGAGTTTTTTTTTTCAGCAGGCTGCATGCATCAGTAGTTTTGTGTGAGAGAAAAAAAAGAGTCTCTGGGACAATATTAGAAAGGACGCTTGCGGGCGGTTCTTTGAAGCTGAACGCCAGAGCTGTTGTTCGCGTGCTCCTCTCACAAACTCGGCGATGATGCTGATGACGCCCGTCTTCAGCCGAGCTGGAGGGGAGGCAAACGCGCTCTTTTGCACGCCTCCGTCTCCAGCCAGAAGTGAAGTGGAAATCTTAAAATTGCGCTCATAGGATTCGACGGCGGCCAGGGAGAATCCAACAGTGCAACGGAGCGAGGAGCTTTTGGTATGTAGCAAGTCAAGTAGCTCATAATCGCGCTCGAATCACAATAATAAAACTTGAGTCACAGGCGAGCTGGTGCTGTCACCCCGTGGGGAGTTGAGTTGGACCAGTGGAATTAAAAAGTGACCACTTGTGTAGCCTGAAGAAAACTGCCTGTTGTTTATTTGCGAAAACACTGTTAAGTAGCAATGCAATTACATGATAAATACTTTGTCATTTCTGGATAATGCAACAAGTATATATATATATATATATATATATATATATCCATCCATCCATCCATCCATTTTCTGCCGCCTATTCCCGCTCGGGGTCGCGGGGGGCGCTGGCGCCCATCTCAGCTACAATCGGGCGGAAGGCGGGGTACACCCTGTACAAGTCGCCACCTCATCGCAGGGCCAACACAGATAGACAGACAACATTCACACTCACATTCACACACTAGGGCCAATTTAGTGTTGCCAATCAATCTATCCCCAGGTGCATGTTTTTGGAAGTGGGAGGAAGCCGGAGTACCCGGAGGGAACCCACGCATTCACGGGGAGGACATGCAAACTCCACACAGAAAGATCCCGAGCCTGGATTTGAACCCAGGACTGCAGGACTTTTGTATTGTGAGGCAGACGCACTAACCCCTCTGCCATCGTGAAGCCCCTATATATATATATATATATATATATATATATATATATAGATATATTTGTCAGGTACATTTTTATAAATAGTTCAATGTTGTTACCCACATACGAAAAACAAGCAGCACTATTTGAAACAGTATGTGGGCATACTTTTATTTTGAAGTGTCTCGTTTGGTCTGTCGACGGATGTAAGGAAGCTACTTCCGGGTATGAGTAGACTTTTTTTTTTTTTGATGTAATGAGAAGGGCGAAAGACTAAAAAGTGTCACAAGGACTTTCAAAGTTTGGGCTATAAGAGCCAGAAGATCACAATTTCCTCCTAAAAGAAGCATGCAGGCCAACGAGGTGTTTGTTTGTCATTTGTTGGTATTTTACTTGGTAAAATGTTTGATCCACATGCTGTGCATGTTATTATTTTTACGTTCGTAACGTGCTTTATTTATTTATTTATAAATTATTGGGACGGCGTGGCGCAGTGGGAGAGTGGCCGTGCGCAACCCGAGGGTCCCTGTTTCAATCCCCACCTAGTACCAACATCGTCACGTCCGTTGTGTCCTGAGCAAGACACTTCACCCTTGCTCCTGATGGGTGCTGGTTAGCGCCTTGCATGGCAGCTCCCTCCATCAGTGTGTGAATGTGTGTGTGAATGTGGAAGTAGTGTCAAAGCACTTTGAGTACCTTGAAGGTAGAAAAGCGCTTTACAAGTACAACCCATTTATCATTTATTACAGTTTTCACGGTGAATTTGAAGGGAAAGTAAGCCTTCAAATAAATCAGTTCAAGAAAGCCATTGTGTCTGTGCTATTTGGAGGGAGTTACACTTTCTAACCTCACTAATGCCTTGCATCGTCTATTTTAGATATATAACTACGGGTGGGTGGCGGGCGGGTGTGGCTTTGATGAAATGTTGGTTCGGGTGGATGATGACTTTAGTGATGCGGTTGCGGATTGTATAATTGCTTATCTGCGCATCTCTAATATATATATATTAGGGCTGCAAATCTTTGGGTGTCCCAAGATTCGATAACATATCGATTTTTTTTTATTCAACGCAATTCTCGATTCAAAAACGATATTTTTCCGATTCAAAAGGATTCTGTATTCATTCAATACATAAGCAGGATCTACCCCAGTCTGCTGCAGAGTAGTACTTTTTTTTTTAAAAAGCTTTTATAATTGTAAAGGACAATGTTTTATCAACTGATTGCAATAATGTAAATTTGTTTGAACTATTAAACAAGCCAAAAATATGACTTATTTTATCTTTGTGAAAACATTGGACACAGTGTGTTGTCAAGCTTATGAGATGCCATGGGAGCAGGTGGGTAAAGTGTCTTGCCCAAGGACACAACGGCAGTGACTAAGATGGCGGAAGCTGGGATCGAACCTGGAACCCCTTAAGTTGCTGGCACGGCCACTCTACCAAGTGAGCTATACCGCCCCAAGAAGGTGTGACCAAATGTTTGGCCTGTACTGTATTGTGGAGAGGCAGAGCCGACGATCCAACGGAGAGGCAGGACATGCTGTAGCCCGGCCCAAGATGGCGGCAAGGAGGCGGAGAATGCGAGCGAGTGGCGAGGCGGGGCGTGCCGGGAGCGACGCCGCAGGCGGGATCAGGTGCGTGGATCGCGCACCTGGACACAATCAATGTATCTCCTCTCAATGTATAATAGGGGAGAAGGAGGAGAGATGGAGGCAGAAGGAGTTGGAGAGCCCGCAGCAGTGGATGAGGAGCGAAAGAGACAGAGAGCAAGACTCAGACGAAGATGACAGGGGCGGCTGAAGAGCGAGACGGAGGACGACGGCTCAAAAGACTTTCTTTATTTTAAAAAATAAAAAAAGACTCAAACTGCACGAGAATGTCCTTCCTGAGTGGTCCATGGAACCCGCACGACGGCAAGAGTCCGTCACATGTATATTCACTGAAACTTCATATAATTGTGACAGTTCAGTGACAGAGTGGCACACGTTTGGGAGACAAATTTGACTATTCATCTCGTGCAAGCATTAGCATATTTACATGTCATGATGTTTTATCTGTTATACAGTGCTCAATACCGGGGTAGAGCGGAATGTACATTAGGTCAGGGAAAAACTGAGGCTATTTTATCTGTACAAGCTTGTTTTGCAGGTTTCCCTGCTCTTCAGGATATTTCTGGAAAATTTCAGGAACATATATACATACATACATACATATTCTATTCTATTAATCGAATTATGATATAATTGGATAGTATCTGAAAGTTGGACTCCTACCTTGTTTACTTCTGCGACGACCGCCTTAAAGTTTTGTAATCAATCGGACATATCAAGTAACTAGAATGCGTCGAACATGTATAAGTGTGGGGATAAATGTTTTCTATTTTTCCCATCATGCTTAGTAATGGGTGAATTTCTGAGTTTTTTTTATGGTGCATGGGCCTTTTTTTTTAAAAATAATATTCACAATTGGTTTTATTTTGTGTTATGTGTGACCATGTCTGTTTTTTTTTCTTTCGCCATGACTAGGGAAGGTTGTTTGTCGGGAACCTTTTTGGCTGAGAGAGCCATGAAAGCCAAATATTTCAAAATGTATTTCCGTGAGAGCCATATCATATTTTTTAACACTGAATACAACTAAATGTGTGGAATTTTAACTAAGACCGACATTTTTAGAGCATAATAAGTCTCTTATTCTTTTTAATAACATTGTTATTCTGAAGCTAACCAATAATAAATCAAATGTCATGTCTGTTGATCATGTTTTTCTTTGGCCATGTGCTGTTTGTCCTTTGGACTCTTTAAGTTCCTGTTTTTTCCCACTCCCTTGTCTTGTTTCCTTGGTTACGCATTTTGTCCACCCGTCTCTGGTGGACAAAATGCCTGCTCACCTGCTTCCCGAGCACTAATCAGAGGCAGCATTTAAGCTCGTCTTTGCCAGTCAGTCGCCCTGTGCTGACTTGTTTCATGCCTTGCCATAGTTTCCTGCTTCATGCCATGCCAGGTAAGTTTTGTTTGATTCATGTTCATAGTCTGTTTATGCGTTAGCTTTGTTCCTTAGCCCAAGTTGTGGCTCCTCTGTGAGCGATTTCTGTTTGTATCTTTTTTTAGTTTAAATTAAATCGTGTTTTTACCTAAATGCCGAGTAGTCCGTCTGCCTTCCTGGGAGAACGACCCTCCCATTGTGGCATAAAATAGGTGGATGGATGGATTTAAATGCATGAGAATGTTTTATATTTTGAACGCTATTTCTAGCACTGCGATTACCAGCGAAATTATTCATAATTATCGCGTTAAGGAATGTCAGCTAAGATTTATCCGAGAGCCAGATGCAGTCATCAAAAGAGCCACATCTGGCTCTAGAGCCATAGGTTCCCTACCCCTGATTTAAAGTAGGCTAAGTGGCCTTAGATCTGAATTACTCATGATGTCCACAAGATAGCGCCACAGCAGCAGAATGTACTCTTGACTAGGGAAGGTTGTTTGCATTAGGTCCAACAAGTACATTGCTGTGCTGTGGTTCATTTAAAGTAGGCTAAGTGGCCTTAGATCTGAATTACTCATGTTGTCCACAAGAGAGCGCCACAGCAGCAGAATGTACTCTTGACTAGGGAAGGTTGTTTGCGTTAGGTCCAACAAGTACATTGCTGTGCTGTGGTTCATTTAAAGTAGGCTAAGTGGCCTTAGATCTGAATTACTCATGTTGTCCACAAGAGAGCGCCACAGCAGCAGAATGTACTCTTGACTAGGGAAGGTTGTTTGCATTAGGTCCAACAAGTACATTGCTGTGCTGGGGTTCATTTAATGTAGGGCTAAGTGGCCTTAGATCTGAATTACTCATGTTGTCCACAAGAGAGCGCCACAGCAGCAGAATGTACTCTTGACTAGGGAAGGTTGTTTGCATTAGGTCCAACAAGTACATTGCTGTGTTGTGGTTCATTTAAAGTAGGGCTAAGTGGCCTTAGATCTGAATTACTCATGTTGTCCACAAGAGAGCGCCACAGCAGCAGAATGTACTCTTGACTAGGGAAGGTTGTTTGCATTAGGTCCAACAAGTACATTGCTGTGCTGTGGTTCATTTAAAGTAGGGCTAAGTGGCCTTAGATCTGAATTACTCATGTTGTCCACAAGAGAGCGCCACAGCAGCAGAATGTTCTCTTGACTAGGGAAGGTTGTTTGCATTAGGTCCAACAAGTACATTGCTGTGCTGTGGTTCATTTAAAGTAGGCTAAGTGGCCTTAGATCTGAATTACTCATGTTGTCCACAAGAGAGCGCCACAGCAGCAGAATGTACTCTTGACTTTTTAAACTCGTGACGTCCCGCGGGCCAAATTTAAAGACGTGTTCTACGTGGAGCTATTTCTTTTTTTTTTTCTTCCCACACCAAGATAATGACGCCTGTCAGAGCTTTAAACGCCGCCTTGTAAGAAGACAATTATTTCTCGCTTGACTCGGGTATGTTGTAAAAACATATCGTTGTTGAATCTCATCCAGGCCAAAAGGCGTAACCACCCGGGATTTTTACTGTTTGTTCTCGGCATCGTGTCGCCTGCAGGCATGCAATCACGCTACAGGTGCCGTTAGGTACAACCTCGCTTTTATGAAGTGCGTCAATGTTGCTCACAGAAATGGAATCATTTAAAAAAATATATAACTTGTCACAATTTTGACAGTTATATAGCTTTTGAGTACTCGCAGCCGGCGCTTAATTAAAGAAGGTTTCCCCCGCTAACTTTCTTCCTGACATCCATATTTCATAAGCGCTTCTCACCATTACCGCCCGCCTCCTATCCGAGCTCGTCTTCGTGCAAGTGCAGTTGACTGCACAACAGGGAGCAGCTTACATTCCAGGCTCCTCTTAATTATTAACGCCATCCTCAATACGCAGCCAGCTTAAACTCGTCCAACACAACTTGAGACAGTGGACGCGCTAAAAAAAAAAAAATAATAATAATAATAATAAAAAGACGTTTGAGGTGGCAACTTGTCCAGGGTGTAACCCGCCTTCCGCCCAATTGTAGCTGAGATAGACGCCAGCGCCCCCCGCCACCCCAAAAGGGAATTAGCGGTAGAAAATGGATGGATGGATGGATAATAAAAAGACGTTTGAGGTGGCAACTTGTCCAGGGTGTACCCCGCCTTCCGCCCGATTGTAGCTGAGATAGACGCCAGCGCCCCCCGCGACCCCAAAAGGGAATAAGCAGTAGAAAATGGATGGATGGATGGATAATAAAAAGACGTTTGAGGTGGAAACTTGTCCAGGGTGTACCCCGCCTTCCGCCCGATTGTAGCTGAGATAGGCGCCAGCGCCCCCCGCCACCCCAAAAGGGAATAAGCGGTAGAAAATGAATGGATGGATGGATAATAAAAAGACGTTTGAGGTGGAAACTTGTCCAGGGTGTACCCCGCCTTCCGCCCGATTGTAGCTGAGATAGGCGCCAGCGCCCCCCGCCACCCCAAAAGGGAATAAGCGGTAGAAAATGAATGGATGGATGGATAATAAAAAGACGTTTGAGGTGGAAATGTGTCCAGGGTGTACCCCGCCTTCCGCCCGATTGTAGCTGAGGTAGGCGCCAGCGCCCCTTGCGACCCCAAAAGGGAATAAGCGGTAGGAAATGGATGGATGGATGGATAATAAAAAGACATTTGAGGTGGCAACTTGTCCAGGGTGTACCCCGCCTTCCGCCCGATTGTAGCTGAGATAGGCGCCAGCGCCCCCCGCCACCCCAAAAGGGAATAAGCAGTAGAAAATGGATGGATGGATGGATAATAAAAAGACGTTTGAGGTGGCAACTTGTCCAGGGTGTACCCCGCCTTCCGCCCGATTGTAGCTGAGATAGGCGCCAGCGCCCCCCCGCCACCCCAAAAGGGAATAAGCGGTAGAAAATGGATGGATGGATGGATAATAAAAAGACGTTTGAGGTGGCAACTTGTCCAGGGTGTACCCCGCCTTCCGCGCCCCCCGCGACCCCGAAAGGGAATAAGCGGTAGAAAATGGATGGATGGAAAAGACGTTTCTCTTTTTCTGAGGTAAAACCGAACCCGCTTTTAGCAGGTTTCGTACCAGAAAATGTACCATTTATGACAGGGGTGTCCCAAGTGCGGCACGGGGGCTATTTGCGGCCCACAGGTAATTTTTTAACGGCCCCACGGCATATTGTAAAAATACTATAAAAAAAACAAAACATAAAAAGTGTTATAAAAGAGGTGAAATGTAACAAGAAAATGTTGCAATGTTGACTCTATTAACCATGCAGGCTGTTTTTTTTCTTTAAAAAATAATAATGAATCAAAATCAATGTCCATCCATCCATCCATCTTCTTCCGCTTATCCGAGGTCGGGTCGCGGGGGCAGCAGCCTAAGCAGGGAAGCCCAGACTTCCCTATCTCCAGCCACTTCGTCTAGCTCTTCCTGGGGGATCCCGAGGCGTTCCCAGGCCAGCCGGGAGACATAGTCTTCCCAACGTGTCCTGGGTCTTCCCCGTGGCCTCCTACCGGTTGGACGTGCCCTAAACACCTCCCTAGGGAGGCGTTCGGGTGGCATCCTGACCAGATGCCCGAACCACCTCATCTGGCTCCTCTCGATGTGAAGGAGCAGCGGCTTTACTTTGAGTTCCTCCTGGATGGCAGAGCTTCTCACCCTATCTCTAAGGGAGAGACCTGGAAACTCATTTGGGCCGCTTGTACCCGTGATCTTATCCTTTCGGTCATGACCCAAAGCTCATGACCATAGGTGAGGATGGGAACGTAGATCGACCGGTAAATTGAGAGCTTTGCCTTCCGGCTCAGCTCCTTCTTCACCACAACGGATCGGTACAACGTCCGCATTACTGAAGACGCCGCACCGATCCGCCTGTCGATCTCACGATCCACTCTTCCCTCACTCGTGAACAAGACTCCTAGGTACTTGAACTCCTCCACTTGGGGCAGGGTCTCCTCCCCAACCCGGAGATGGCACTCCACCCTTTTCCGGGCGAGAACCATGGACTCGGACTTGGAGGTGCTGATTCTCATTCTGGTCGCTTCACACTCGGCTGCAAACCGATCCAGTGAGAGCTGAAGATCCCGGTCAGATGAAGCCATCAGGACCACATCATCTGCAAAAAGCAGAGACCTAATCCTGCGGTCACCAAACCGGAACCCCTCAACGCCTTGACTGTGCCTAGAAATTCTGTCCATAAAAGTTATGAACAGAATGGGTGACAAAGGACAGCCTTGGCGGAGTCCAACCCTCACTGGAAACGTGTCCGACTTACAATGCGGACCAAGCTCTGGCACTGATCATACAGGGAGTGGACCGCCACAATAAGACAGTCCGATGCCCCATACTCTCTGAGCACTCCCCACACGGTCCAATGCCTTCTCCAAGTCCACAAAGCACATGTAGACTGGTTGGGCAAACTCCCATGCACCCTCAAGAACCCTGCCGAGAGTATAGAGCTGGTCCACAGTTCCACGACCAGGACGAAAACCACACTGTTCCTCCTGAATCCGAGGTTCGACTATCCGGCGTAGCCTCCTCTCCAGTACACCTGAAAATCAATGTCATTATGAATTATTGACCTATTCAAGGCTCCGATTACGTTACATTAAATATTCCACTTTGAAATATTTTTTTGGGGGGAAAATGTTTCATATTTTGTGTTTGCTGTATAAAAAAGTAAGCTGTTTTTCCCCCTAAAGGGAGGGGTTGCCCACATCTGAGGTCCTCTCCAAGGTTTCTCATAGTCAGCATTGTCACTGGCGTCCCACTGGATGTGAATTCTCCCTGCCCACTGGGTGTGAGTTTTCCTTGCCCTTTTGTGGGTTCTTCCGAGGATGTTGTAGTCGTAATGATTTGTGCAGTCCTTTGAGACATTTGTGATTTGGGGCTATATAAATAAACATTGATTGATTGATTGATTGATTGATTGATCGGGATCGCCCGAGAAGAGCTAGACGAAGTGGCTGGGGAGAGGGAAGTCTGGGTTTCCCTGCTTAGGCTGTTGCCCCCGTGACCCGACCTCGGATAAGCGGAAGAAGATGGATGGATGGATGGATGATTGATTGACTGTTTTTTGTTTTGTTTTTGTATAAAAAAGGGCCTGAAATGAACAAACACAAAACCTAAACAACAATACAACTTATAATTGACGGATGGATCTGAAGTTGATCTTGAAATTATTGTGTTGAAAGTAAACAGTTAAAAAAAAATGTCTAGTTTATTTTTTAACACTTTAATGAGTGGGACCCTTTTGGATCCCCAATAATTCTAGGGTGATTTGTTTTCAAGTGTCATTGGTAAAAAAAATAATAATAATGAATTAAAATCAATGTTGTTATGAGTTATTGACCTTTTTGAAGTGAAGTGAATTATATTTATATAGCGCTTTTCTCTAGTCACTCAAAGCACTTTTACATAGTGAAACCCAATATCTAAGTTACATTTAAACCAGTGTGGGTGGCACTGGGAGCAGGTGGGTAAAGTGTCTTGCTCAAGGACACAACGGCAGTGACTAGGATGGCGGAAGCTGGGATCGAACCTGGAACCCTCAAGTTGCTGGCACGGCCACTCTACCAAGTGAGCTATACCGCCCCGAGAAGGTGTGTCCAAATGTTTGGCCTGTACTGTATTGTGGAGAGGCGGAGCCGACGGTCTAACAGAGCGGCAGGGCATGCTGGAGCCCGGCCCAAGATGGCGGCAAGGAGGCGGAGAATGCGAGCGAGTGGCGAGGCGGGGATCAGGTGCGTGGATCGCGCACCTAGACACAATCAATGTATCTCCTCTCAATGAATAAAAGGAGAGAAGGAGGAGAGATGGAGGCAGAAGGAGTTGGAGAGCCCGTAGTAGTGGATGAGGAGCGAAAGAGACGGAGAGCAAGACTCAGACGAAGACGACGGGGACGGCGGAAGAGCGAGACGGAGGATCGAGCAGTGGGAGCGACGACGGCGCAAAAGACTTTCTTTATTTGAAAAAATAGAGTCAAACTGCACGAGAATGTCCTTCCTGGGTGGTCCATGGAACCCGCACGACGGCAAGAGTCCGTCACACGTATATTCACTGAAACTTCACATAATTGTGACATTTCAGTGACAGAATGGCACAAGGGTGGGAGACAAATTTAAATATTCATCTCGTGCAAGCATTAGCATATTTACACGGCATGATGTTTTAACTAGGACATGTGGAAATGATGCAATCCTACTCGAATGTATGCAAACCCTGTGATATAAATCTGCTGAAAAAGGGCGAGATGGTGTCGGTTCTGTTCAATTTCACCCCAACTTGGTAAAAAACAAAGAGTTCTTGGACGATAAGAGAAAAGGAGCAGGGTGGGCATAGCCCATTGAAGCTACGGGGTTAAGTGGGAGTGAAAGTGGGGCAGGCAGTGTTTAATGCGCAAGAAGGGTGCTGCTGGTGTTTCTATATGTCCTTTTAATCACGCCTCATCAGAGTGACGGAGAGCCGCCACAAAGCTAATCCCGCCCCGTGTCACATGCCATCGTCTTTTACCTCGCAAACGAGCGGCCATAACGACGTCCGCCTGATGGCCCGTTGCACATTTGCAGGGATGGTGTTTGATTGAAATCAATCCGGGTAAATACACGGTGGCGCTTGGGGGTTGGAGGGTTAGGTTCCATGTGGAGATACTGGTTTTGTTGACAGGAAGACGTTTATTTCCCCACTATTGCCAACGTATGGACAAAATCCCAAAAGCACAGATTCCAATTATTGGAATACTTTGTATAGTTCAAGACTTACGCTCATTTGAAAACATGAGTGCACATCATAATGGTAGCTACAGTTTCCGCCTTAAAGATTGATAAAAATTATTTGGGAATCTTCGACGGGCCGGGTTGAAAAGCTTGATTAGAGGATGTCAAGTTCAAAGACTGGTGACATTTATTAAAACAGACAAGAAGCAAGGAATCATGCAGAGACAGAGTTCAATATTGCTCATGAGGAGAGACGTATTGGGCTGTACACTTTTGCACAAATAGAAAAGTACAACTTCAATCAATCAATCAATCAATGTTTACTTATATAGCCCTAAATCACTAGTGTCTCAAAGGGCTGCACAAACCACTACGACATCCTCGGTTGGCCCACATAAGGGCAAGGAAAACTCACACCCAGGGGGTCATCTGTGACAATAATGACTATGAGAACCTTGGAGAGGAGGAAAGCAATGGATGTCGAGCGGGTCCAACATGATACCGTGAAAGTTCAATCCATAATGGATCCAACACAGTCGCGAGAGTCCAGTCCAAAGAGGATCCAACACAGCAGCGAGAGTCCCGCTCACAGCGGAGCCAGCAGGAAACCATCCCAAGCGGAGGCGGATCAGCAGCGCGGAGATGTCCCCAGCCGATACACAGGCAAGCAGTACATGGCCACCGGATCGGACCGGACCCCCTCCACAAGGGAGAGTGGGACATAGAAGAAAAAGAAAAGAAACGGCAGATCAACTGGTCTAAAAAGGAACTTCAGCACAAGGCTTCACTGTGGCAGAGGGGTTAGTGCGTCTGCCTCACAATACGAAGGTCCTGGGTTCAATCCCGAGCTCGGGATCTCTATGTGTGGAGTTTGCATGTTCTCCGGCTTCCTCCCACTTCCAAAAACATGCACCTGGGGATAGGTTGATTGGCAACACTAAATTGGCCCTAGTGTGTGAATGTGAGTATGAATGTTGTCTGTCTGTTTGTGTTGGCCCTGCGATGAGGTGGCGACTTGTCCAGGGTGTAGCCCGCCTTCCGCCCGATTGTAGCTGAGATAGGCACCAGCACCCCCCGCCACCCCAAAGGGAATAAGCGGTAGAAATGGATGGATGGATGGAACTTCAGCACAATTGATAATAACTATAGCGACGACCTTTAACCTTCGACCCGTTTTAGTTTTTAAATGCATAAAAACACCACATACATTTATTTTTTTGCATCAAAGCTTTTTGACTTTGTCAGGAACCTCTTTGTCAACAAAATAAAACATTTTAATTTTTTTCACTAAATTATAAAATGCTCTGGTAGAAATCATGCCCTTGGTGTTGTTAGGGTCGGTTTCGACCCAGTTATAAAAATAAGATGATAAAGCAATGATAAGAGCCAAAACTGAACACACTGACAGCCAGCTCCTCTCCCAATCATGTGAGCTTTAGTGGATTCTCATTTTACCTTGTTATCCTGTACAAAAACAAACAAAAGACGGACACTAAAAGTGTCACTTTTTGCCACTCTGATTTTGTTTTTTTATTAGTTTTGGAACTAGTAATCTATTTCTCTTGGTTTCATTTGCTTGATTGGTTGTTGTTTGTTTGATGTTGGATTTCTGTTGCTGAAAAACATACTTTTTAGCCTTTTTCTTGAAGTAAATATATATGGGTCGAAATTGACCCGTAACACCATAGACGTTACTATAGTTAAAATTCTTAAAATAAAAAAATAAATAGAACACATTTATTTAAGAGATGTGTTCTAATACCCCTTAGTAATAGTTAGGTAACACAACAACCTTTTTTTTTATGTATATGCTTCTCTTGAGGTTCGTTTTACCATTTTTAAAAATTGAAATCGAGGGGTATACTGACAAAAAAAAGGCCCAATGGCCCAAACCAAAAATATTAAAACCGATATTTTCAAGGATAAGGAAGCCTAAGAAGGTAACCAAGAGATGAGAAACAAATTAGGTGATAGATAATTGTTTTTAGTGTATTTTACAGCTGATTTAAGACATGGGTCAAAACCGACCCGTTAACATAAGAGATGGTAACAGAAAGCTAACACGAGAGGAAGGTTAATCATAAGATAGTTAATTTATTGATTTAAGAGTTGTGTGATAACTTATTCATAATTATTCTAACAAAGCCCCGGCCTTAATTTGCCCAGGTCTGTCCTAGACTGAGAGGGGTCGCCAGGAACGTGGCACTCCACTTGTCCCAAGAACCTGTCATGTTCATTCAGGGCAGGGGGTTTCCATTACATCAATCGCGAGCTACCAGTCGACCGCGGGGGGTGTGTCAGTCGATCTCCAGCCAAGCACTTAAAAAAAATAGACCTAAAAATGAGTGATCATCAATCTTCACCAAGACGTCACTTAAATGACATTCACGGTACCGGAGGGTCTTGTGAGATGACGCTGGCTGCTGCAAGATCATTATTATGAAAATATGACCGAGAGGAAGGCGGGAAACACTTTTTATTTCAACAGACTCTCGCGCCGTACCTTCCGTCAAAACTCTAAAGGCCGACTGCACATTTCCTATCTTCACAATAAAAGCCCTGCTTCATGCTGCCTGCGCTAACTAAATACAGAGTCTCGGAAAACTGGCGTGCACAAGCGATCCCTCAGAAAGCTGGCGTGCACATCACTTGTGCACGCCAGCTTTCCGAGACTCTTATTTTGTTAGCGCAGGCAGCATGAAGCAGGGCTTTTATTGTGAAGATAGGAAATGTGCAGTCGGCCTTTAGAGTTTTGACGGAAGGGACGGCGCGAAAGTCTGTTGAAATAAAAAGTGTTTCTCGCCTTCCTCTCTGTCATTTTTTCATAATAATGAACTGGCAGCAGCCAGCGTCATCTCACAAGACCCTCGGGTGCCGTGAATGTCAATCAAGCAAGCTACGGAATTTGCCGCCATGTTTTTCTTGTAAAGTGTATGGAAGCTGGATGAATTAGATGCCAAAAACCAACCACTTTCATGTGGTATTGTACAGAAAAGACCATCAATCAATCAATCAATGTTTACTTATATAGCCCTAAATCACTAGTGTCTCAAAGGGCTGCACAAACCACTACGACATCCTCTGTAGGCCCACATAAGGGCAGTTGATGAAGGTGGACCCCGACTTAAACAAGTTGAAAAACTTATTGGGGTGTTACCATTTAGTGGTCAATTGTACGGAATATGTACTGTACTGTGCAATCTACTAATAAAAGTATCAATCAATCAATTCTTTCGGCATTTTGCTTCAATTCAATCAATCAATCAATCAATGTTTACTTATATAGCCCTAAATCACTAGTGTCTCAAAGGGCTGCACAAACCACTACGACATCCTCGGTAGGCCCACATAAGGGCAAGGAAAACTCACACCCAGTGGGACGTCGGTGACAATGATGACTATGAGAACCTTGGAGAGGAGGAAAGCAATGGATGTCGAGCGGGTCTAACATGATACTGTGAAAGTTCAATCCATAATGGATCCAACACAGTCGCGAGAGTCCAGTCCAAAGCGGATCCAACACAGCAGCGAGAGTCCCGTTCACAGCGGAGCCAGCAGGAAACCATCCCAAGCGGAGGCGGATCAGCAGCGCAGAGATGTCCCCAGCCGATACACAGGCGAGCAGTACATGGCCACCGGATCGGACCGGACCCCCTCCACAAGGGAGAGTGGGACATAGAAGAAAAAGAAAAGAAACGGCAGATCAACTGGTCTAAAAAGGGAGTCTATTTAAAGGCTAGAGTATACAAATGAGTTTTAAGGTGAGACAACTTTTTTCCTCCTCCATTTGAAAACGTGGGCGTTATCATCATTACTGTCTGATTCCAATCAATGCAAGTCATCAGAATCAGGTAATACACCAACTTATATTCTTGTCTTCGTGAAAGAAAGACATCTATATGTGTTACACATGCTTGTATTATCATTAAACACATTTAACTTGTTTACAAAAATGTCTCTTTCATAAATAAATAAATATAAATGATATATATAAATGAGGTAGATCCCCTCGAGTTGGTCAATTGAAAAGTAGCTCGCCTGCAGAAAAAGTGTGGGCACCCCTGATTCAGGGTATCCAGGTTCCCGCAAAACTAATAATGTCAATTTCTTTGAGAGGCATTTGATCAATTCTGAAAGCGCCCCAAAAAAAAATAAACAAATCAAATTTAGACGCCAGCAGGACAGGAAAAGGGAAACGAGTTCCTATCCAATCCTAAACTTCCTGCTGAGCGATTAAGAGAAGACTGAGCTGTGAACTGACAGGGAGGGCAAGGCAATATATGAAGTGAGTATTAAAATATTAGAATATCTCTTGATTTCACAGTCGTACATAATTGCCACAACATTAGCCAGCGATGACATCATCAGTCAAACACGTATTAATAAAGCCTGGGATTAGCCACTAGTCTCAAACTCCTAACAGGAAGCATCATTGACTGACTTTTAAACAACAAAATTAATGAAGCATTTCACCGGCGACAGGCGGGGGAGATTTATTTATTTATTTATTTTTTACAAATCCGACGTGAAATACGAGATGCTTATCCTTTTTTATTCACGCCGGTCCTGTTTAATGAATGACTGGAAGATTGCCGCCGCCGTTAATCACGCCGTCTGCTGCTGATTGAAGAGGCTAATATGAACAGGAATACCAATGAGCGCAAAATAGATAAATAAAAAATAACGGGTGGAAGAAGTCGAGTGCGTCGCGACACCCGAATCCGAAGCCGATCTCGTCTTTAGACGGGGAATAAACGCATTTGCACGGCAAAAACTGAAATCTAAGTCACAAATAAGGGTGATATTTGCTTATTTTCGGTCTGATAAGATCATTTTTCTCACTAAGCAGATTTTATGTTAAAGTATTTTACTTGTTTTAAGGGTTTTGGCCCTAAAAATACTTGCCAACCTTGAGACTTCCGAATTCGGAAGATAAGGGGTAGTGTGGGTGTACATTGTAGCGACCCGGAAAACTTAGTGCTGCAAGGGATTCTGGGTATTTGTTCAGTTGTGTTACGGTGCGGATGTTCTTCTGAAATGCTTTTGTCACTCTTGTTTGGTGTGGGTTCACAGTGTGGCGCATATTTGTAACAGTGTTAGTGTTGTTCATACGGCCACCCTCAGTGTGACCTGTATGGCTGTTGACCAAGTATGCCTCGCATTCTCTTATGTGTGTCTGTAAAAGCAGCATACCGTACTTCCTTGAATAGTATGCGCCTGCCTAGAATTACTGCCGGGTGCAACTCGTTTCGCAAAATAATAAACGCATTTGCACGGCAAAAACTGAAATCTGAGTAAGATTAAATATCACAAATAAGGGTGATATTTGCTTATTTTCGGTCTGATAAAATCATTTTTCTCACTAAGCAGATTTTATGTTAAAGTATTTTACTTGTTTTAAGGGTTTTGGACCTAAAAATACTTGCCAACCCTGAGACTTCCGAATTCGGAAGATAGGGGGTAGTGTGGGTGTACATTGTAGCGACCCGGAAAACTTAGTGCTGCAAGGGCTTCTGGGTATTTGTTCAGTTGTGTTACGGTGCGGATGTTCTTCTGAAATGTGTTTGTCACTCTTGTTTGGTGTGGGTTCACAGTGTGGCGCATATTTGTAACAGTGTTTAAAGTTGTTTATGCGGCCACCCTCAGTGTGACCTGTATGGCTGTTGACCGAGTATGCCTTGCATTCACTTATGTGTCTCTGTAAAAGCCGCATACCGTATTTCCTTGAATAGTATGCGCCTGCCTAGAATTACTGCCGGGTGCAACTCGTTTCGCAAAATAATAAACGCATTTGCACGGCAAAAACTGAAATCTGAGTAAGATTAAATAACACAAATAAGGGTGATATTTGCTTATTTTCGGTCTGATAAGATCATTTTTCTCACTAAGCAGATTTTATGTTAAAGTATTTTACTTGTTTTAAGGGGTTTTGGTCCTAAAAATACTTGCCAACCTTGAGACTTCCGAATTCGGAAGATAGGGGGTAGTGTGGGTGTACATTGTAGCGACCCGGAAAACTTAGTGCTGCAAGGGATTCTGGGTATTTGTTCAGTTGTGTTACGGTGCGGATGTTCTTCTGAAATGCTTTTGTCACTCTTGTTTGGTGTGGGTTCACAGTGTGGCTCTTATTTGTAACAAGTTGTTTATACGGCCACCCTCAGTGTGACCTGTATGGCTGTTGATCAAGTATGCATTGCATTCACTTATGTGTGTCTGTAAAAGCCGCATACCGTACTTCCTTGAATAGTATGCGCCTGCCTAGAATTACTGTCGGGTGCAACTCGTTTCGCAAAATAATAAACGCATTTGCACGGCAAAAACTGAAATCTGAGTAAGATTAAATAACACAAATAAGGGTGATATTTGCTTATTTTCGATCTGATAAGATAATTTTTCTCACTAAGCAGATTTTATGTGAAAGTATTTTACTTGTTTTAAGGGTTTTGGCCCTAAAAATACTTGCCAACCTTGAGACTTCTGAATTCGGAAGATAGGGGGTAGTGTGGGTGTACATTGTAGCGACCCGGAAAACTTAGTGCTGCAAGGGGTTCTGGGTATTTGTTCAGTTGTGTTACGGTGCGGATGTTCTTCTGAAATGTGTTTGTCACTCTTGTTTGGTGTGGGTTCACAGTGTGGCGCATATTTGTAACAGTGTTAGTGTTGTTTATACGGCGACCCTCAGTGTGACCTGTATGGCTGTTGACCAAGTAGGCATTGCATTCACTTATGTGTGTCTGTAAAAGCCGCATGCCGTATTTCCTTGAATAGTATGCGCCTGCCTAGAATTACTGCCGGGTGCAACTCGTTTCGCAAAATAATAAACGCATTTGCACGGCAAAAACTGAAATCTGAGTAAGATTAAATATCACAAATAAGGGTGATATTTGCTTATTTTCGGTCTGATAAGATAATTTTTCTCACTAAGCAGATTTTATGTTAAAGTATTTTACTTGTTTTAAGGGTTTTGGTCCTAAAAATACTTGCCAACCGTGAGACTTCTGAATTCAGAAGATAGGGGGTAGTGTGGGTGTACATTGTAGCGACCCGGAAAACTTAGTGCTGCAAGGTGTTCTGGGTATTTGTTCAGTTGTGTTACGGTGCGGATGTTCTTCTAAAATGTGTTTGTCACTCTTGTTTGGTGTGGGTCCACAGTGTGGCGCATATTTGTAACAGTGTTAGTGTTGTTTATACGGCCACCCTCAGTGTGACCTGTATGGCTGTTGACCAAGTATGCATTGCATTCACTTTTGTGTCTCTGTAAAAGCCACATACCGTATTTCCTTGAATAGTATGCGCCTGCCTAGAATTACTGCCGGGTGCAACTCGTTTCGCAAAATAATAAACGCATTTGCACGGCAAAAACTGAAATCTAAGTAAGATTAAATAACACAAATAAGGGTGATATTTGCTTATTTTCGGTCTGATAAGATCCTTCTTCTCACTAAGCAGATTTTATGTTAAAGTATTTTACTTGTTTTAAGGGTTTTGGCCCTAAAAATACTTGCCAACCTTGAGACTTCCGAATTCGGAAGATAGGGGGTAGTGTGGGTGTACATTGTAGCGACCCGGAAAACTTAGTGCTGCAAGGGCTTCTGGGTATTTGTTCAGTTGTGTTACGGTGCGGATGTTCTTCTGAAATGCGTTTGTCACTCTTGTTTGGTGTGGGTTCACAGTGTGGCGCATATTTGTAACAGTGTTAGTGTTGTTTATACGGCCACCCTCAGTGTGACCTGTATGGCTGTTGACCAAGTATGCATTGCATTCACTTATGTGTCTCTGTAAAAGCCACATACCGTATTTCCTTGAATAGTATGCGCCTGCCTAGAATTACTGCCGGGTGCAACTCGTTTCGCAAAATAATAAACGCATTTGCACGGCAAAAACTGAAATCTAAGTAAGATTAAATATCACAAATAAGGGTGATATTTGCTTATTTTCGGTCTGATAAGATCATTTTTCTCACTAAGCAGATTTTATGTTAAAGTATTTTACTTGTTTTAAGGGTTTTGGACCTAAAAATACTTGCCAACCTTGAGACTTCCGAATTCGGAAGATAGGGGGTAGTGTGGGTGTACATTGTAGCGACCCGGAAAACTTAGTGCTGCAAGGGGTTCTGGGTATTTGTTCAGTTGTGTTACGGTGCGGATGTTCTTCTGAAATGCTTTTGTCACTCTTGTTTGGTGTGGGTTCACAGTGTGGCGCGTATTTGTAACAGTGTTAAAGTTGTTTATACGGCCACCCTCAGTGTGACCTGTATGGCTGTTGACCAAGTATGCCTTGCATTCTCTTATGTGTGTCTGTAAAAGCCGCATACCGTATTTCCTTGAATAGTATGCGCCTGCCTAGAATTACTGCCGGGTCAAACTCGTTTCGCAAAATAATTAGCGCATGCATAGTATTACCGCCGGTTTAGGATTAATGCCGGGTCAAACTTGTTTCGCAAAAATATTATTTTTATTAGAGCATGTCTGGAATTTCCGCCGGGTCAAACTCGTTTCACCAAATAATTAGCATATACCTAAAACTTCCACAGGGTCAAACGCGTCACGTCACGAGTGACACTTCACCTGTCATCATTTTCAAAATGGAGGAGGCTGATATCAATCATTTAAAATCGCATAAAGGGAAGAAGATGAAGAACTATTCAGTAGGATTTAAGGTCCACGCTTACATCACACTCACATTTTTACTGCATGCCTTTGGTAAGTGCCGGAGTGAGAAGAGGTTTTAAAATGATTAGCGCATGCTTACTTTTACCGCATGCCTTTGGTAAGCGCAGGAGTGAGAAGAGGTTTTAAGTTAATTAGCGCCCGGCGGCAATTCAAGGAAATACGGTAGTCAGGTTTGGACGGAAGCTCTGTCGAACCCCTTAAGCCGACTGGGTTCGATCGAACCCAGATTAAGAACCCCTGCTCTATATATTTATCATATATATATATATTTTTTTTTTAAACCAAGTCTCACCTCTAATTTGAATATTATTTGGTTGTAATTAGCGTTCATTTTGATTCAAGCTAGGAACCTTTGTGTTGCACTGTGTTGCACGGTGGGAACGATAATGGCGTGACATTGTAGTGTCAACAACGTGGCGTCGGTCTCATTCGAATAAATACTCCATTCTAAACAGTTAAGTTACATAAACAAGTCATATATATGAATTCATGAATTAATATAATGTTAAAAGGCAGTACTTACTTTTATTATAGTTCGTCGATATGTGGGTGACGTCACGGAGCCAGTCGGTGTCCTGCGTGGAAAAGTGACATTTATAATGAAGGTACGTATTCTACCTGTGTTGTTTAATATCACTCTTTTTGTTTAAAGAAAAAAATGAGTAAACCATCACAACTGAACAGTGACGCGAAAAAAGAACTCCCCGTCGGGGAATCGAACCCCGGTCTTCCGCGTGACAGGCGGAGATACTGTCCACTATACTAACGAGGAAGGTGGCTATCCTGGCTTATATTGACGTATTAGTCAGCGTCTCTCCGGTTGTACACCTGACAGCAATTAATGGCTTGAATTAATGGTAGTTTTTATGCTTTTCTAAAAAAAAAAACAAAAACTTTTTTGTACTATTAAAGGCCTACTGAAACCCACTACTACCGACCACGCAGTCTGATAGTTTATATATCAATAATGAAATATTAACATTGCATCCATTTCCATCCATTTTCTATCGCCTATCTCAGCTACAATCGGGCGGAAGGTGGCGCACACCCTGGACAAGTCGCCATCTCATCGCAGGGCCAACACAGATGGACAGACAACATTCACACTCACATTCACACACTAGGGCCAATTTAGTGTTGCCAATCAACCTATCCCCAGGTGGATGTAATTGGAAGTGGGGCTTCACAGTGGAAGAGGGGTTAGTGTGTCTGCCTCACAACACAAAGGTCCTGCCGTCCTCGGTTCAATCCCAGGCTCGGAATCTTTCTGTGTGGAGTTTGCATGTTCTCCCCGTGAATGCGTGGGTTCCCTCCGGGTACTCCGGCTTCCTCCCACTTTATTAATCCATCCATCCATTTTTTACCGCTTATTCCCTTTTGGGGTCACGCGGGGCGCTGGCACCTATCTCAGCTACAATCGGGCGGAAGGCAGGGTACACCCTGGACAAGTCGCCACCTCATCGCAGGGCCAACACAGATAGACAGACAACATTCACACTCACATTCACACACTAGGGACCATTTAGTGTTGCCAATCAACCTATCCCCAGGTGCATGTCTTTGGAAGTGGGAGGAAGCCGGAGTACCCGGAGGGAACCCACGCACTCACGGGGAGAACATGCAAACTCCACACAGAAAGATCCGAGCCTTGTTTTTTAACCCAGGACTGCAGGACCTTTGTATTGTGAGGCAGACGCACTAACCCCTCTGCCACTGTGAAGCCCACTTTATTAATCCCCGAGGGGAAATTAAAATCTTCAGCACAATCCCATTCAAGATCAGACAAACATTGCAGGGAGACAGAACAGGATCGCTGACGGGTCTGCCAACTTACAAAAAACGTGAGATACTGGTAAAGAAGTGTGGGGGGGGAGGATGGGAGAAAAAAATGTAAATATAATCAAATAAAATGATCGGTCTAAGCCTGGGCCCCTGGAGAGGGGGTCCAGACCAGTGGTTCTTTACCTGGGTTCGTCCAACCGGTAGGAGGCCACGGGGAAGACCCAGGACACGTTGGGAAGACTATGTCTCCCGGCTGGCCTGGGAACGCCTCGGGATCCCCCGGGGAGAGCTAGACGAAGTGGCTGGGGAGAGGGAAGTCTGGGTTTCCCTGCTTAGGCTGTTGCCCCCGCGACCCGACCTCGGATAAGCGGAAGATGATGGATGGATGGATGTATGTTTATTAGCCGTACAGCTTTTTTTTTTTTGCAACAAAACAATATCATTAATTAACAGGATTAAGTGTCCATGTGTGCATGCGTGATGGCAACAAACATCCGGAAATCAGTTGCCAAAAAGATTTCAGGGGCTTCGGAGTCAATGCACTTTAAAGCATGAATTTTGACAGCTCGACAATAAATGTTTATTACTAAACGTTAGTCATTACCCGGGATTCGGACCATTTACAACATAGGCTGGTGCTCCATGTGACACTGAGAGTTCAAACCCCACATTAATGTCATTATGTAGGATTCTAATGTAGATGAACTATTGTGAATGATAATAAAAACAACAACAACAAAAACGGAGTATGATTGTGTAGCAACAACAACCCTGTTGTGGATATAGTTGTAAAACCCAAGGACACACCAGGACTATTTCCCAGTGGCTCCACATATTCCATCATCCTGTCACTCACTTTCTCATTACAGCCTCTTCTTCACTGTTTTCTTCATGCCCTTTGCAGACACACACACACATATATATATATATATATATACATATATATATATATATATATATATATATATATATATAGGGCAGCACGGTGGTACAGGGGTTGGTGCATGTGCCTCACAATGCGAAGGTCCTGAGTCGTCCTAGTACCACGGCTTCCTCCCACCTCCAAAGACATGCACCTGGGGATAGGCCCCTCCCACCTCCAAAGACATGCACCTGGGGATAGGCCCCTCCCACCTCCAAAGACATGCACCTGGGAATAGGCCCCTCCCACCTCCAAAGACATGCACCTGGGGAGGGGCCCCTCCCACCTCCAAAGACATGCACCTGGGGATAGGCCCCTCCCACTTCCAAAGACATGCACCTGGGGATAGGCCCCTCCCACCTCCAAAGACATGCACCTGGGGATAGGCCCCTCCCACCTCCAAAGACATGCACCTGGGGATAGGCCCCTCCCACCTCCAAAGACATGCACCTGGGGATAGGCCCCTCCCACCTCCAAAGACATGCACCTGGGGATAGGTTGATTGGCAACACTAAATGGTCCCTAGTGTGTGAATGTTGTCTGTCTATCTGTGTTGGCCCTGCGATGAGGGGGCGACTTGTCCAGGGTGTACACCGCCTTCCACCCGATTGTAGCTGAGATAGGCACCAGTGCCCCCCGTGACCCCGAAAGGGAGAATATATGTATATATATATATATAACAGTACGTGTATTTGTATCGAACCCTTTCCGTATGGGGGTTTCGGTTCGGCACGCGGGCGTACCGAACAAGTTCGGAAGCAGAGAAGTCTTCACAAGCTGCTCTGCTTTCTGCCTCTGTCTCATTGTCCCGCCCACACAACCATCTGATTGGTTACATACAAAGCCAATCAGCAGTGCGTATTCAGACTTCAGAACGATGTAGTCCATGCTTTAGCGTCGGGCAGATGTTCGTCTAGCAGGGGGAGGAGCGGACTCTACCCAAATTATACTAAACACTTCCCAGTCACAACTATTACAAACATCACTATGAGCCCGTTGACCTTCTAGAAACTTAAACTGCAGCTCAGCTCGCTCACAGTATAGGCTTGAGGTGAAGGCTTATTAACTTTTAGCGTAACGTTAGCTCATTTTTCTGTGTGTGTGTGAACTGTTATTTCATTAAACTCCGTTGTGTTTAGGGATGAATAGTCTCTCCTATTGCTATTGTACTATTTTTTTCAGCTATAGTTATATTAATTATTAGTAATGTAGCAGCCTAGTTTTGAATGGCAGGGTCCCTGCTATCACATGTTGATGAAAATACAACATTTACTTAATAAAAGTCAACTACAGGCTTCCCAAATGCTGTAATAAATTAAGCATGATGAGTTGACTTGAAACTGTTTAATGTTAAACTTTTTATACGTAGAAGAAAGGTTTTTTTTTCATTTTATTTAATCAAAGCAACAACTTGAGGCAGTTTAATGTGGATTAACGTGGGCAGAATTATTAAAGTGTTCACAATGTTAAAAGGATAAAGCCATTGTTTACAATTTTGGTAAATAAATAACCAAAAAATTTATATTTTGTTGATTTCTTACCGGACCGAAAATGAACCGAACCGTGACCTCTAAACCGAGGTACGTACCGAACCGACATTTTTGTGTACCGTTACACCCCCTAATATATATTAATAGACACAAATGCATCATGTAAAGCCATAACCTTGATACAACCTGTGCATGGACTATAGTGTAAATACAATCAACGGCCCAGTCAGGCGTTTTAAGTACAGCATGGACCCGGGCAGGTGAAAGCGATGAGTCATCAGTTGCTAGGTCACTTCCCCACAACAAGCCAATTCATCAGCGCACCAGCCATTAAAAGTGCACCTGCTGTAAACACCTCATCATAAACCTGGCCAAAGAGCACCTTTGTTTGTTTGTACATCAGGAGGGGCAACGTGTTCACTGGATAGAACGCCACATAAATGCCCTGAAGGAAAAGCAGGGAGCTTTATTTGGCACATATAGGAGGCTCCCCTGGGACTGCCTGATGCTGACACTGCAGCTCCTGCAAGGCGCACACACACATACACACACACACACACACACACACATGCACACACACACTCTTGTATTTCTGACCTTCTAGAGACCTCCGAATAATGCCTACCTATTTAGGACCACCCTTTCTAGATATATAAAGATGTGTATTTACAACATCAATAATATATACATACTATACAAATATAAAAAAGCTTGTGAAAAATGAGTTGGAATTTCAAAAAACGTCAAATTTTGGCAGTTTTATGAGAAAAGTCGTCATTTTCCTCAACTCAAGTTTGAATTTTTACAAGAAAAACTGAACATTTGTGCAACATAATGATAAACGTTGGAATTTTACTCAATAACAGTCGCAATTTTACAAGAAAAAGCTTAACACTTTGGCAATTTTATGAAAAGAGTTGTAATTTTACTCGAACAAAAGTCACAGTTTTATAAGAAGACTTTCAAATGTTGGCAATATTATAATAATAATCTGAATTTTACCCTGGCAAAATTATGACATGTTTTAATTTTACTCCGTAAATGTCACTATTTGACAAGAACAAAAAAAAAATGGCAATATTGTGATAAAAGTCCGAATTTTATATGATAAATGTAGCCATTTTGCGTGAAAAAGTAATCATTTTACATTTAAAAAAGTAATACTTTTACAATATTGCAATATTACAGAAACAAAAAGAATATGAGAAATTGTTCCCAATGTTATAAGAAAAAAGTCAACACGTTGTTGTTGAAATTTTTTGTTTGGTTTTTAATCTTCATTATTTACGAAAATGTCACTATTTTGCAAGAACAACGAAAAATGGGCAATATTGTGATAAAAGTCAGAATTTCATATGACAAATGTCGCCATTTTGCATGAAAAAGTAACTATTTTACATTTAAAAAAAAGTAATAATTTTACAAAACAATACTGCAATATTACAGACCCTTAAAGAATATGAGAATGTTCCCAATTTTATAAGAAAAGTCAACACATTGTAAGAAAAAGGCTGCTTTAAGTTATAAAAAATGGTGTCATTTGTTATTGTTTTTTAATCTTCACAATTTACTTCAAGTTATTACAGTATGTCTCTATATAAAAAAATGTTTATTATAAATAATTTTGGCCATAGGAAGCACATTTCAATTTTTAACACACACTTGTTATGACATATGTTGGCCAGAGGGGGAGCACTTCAAATTTGTACGCACACTTGTTATTTCATATGTTGACCAGAGGAGGCGCACTTATAAAACAGACACAGTCAATTTGAAAAATCCCTCCTTTTTGGGACCCCCAATATTTTGATATATTTCACCACCAGAGGTGCAAATGAGACATTCTCTGTTTTATGCAATGGTTTTCCGTATTGGGACCATGACTTCGGTCCTCACATGGACGCTACTTTTCCTTGATGTCTCAAGAAGGGCAGAAATACAAGAACACACGCACACACACACACACACACACACACACACACACACACACACACACACACACACACACACACACACACACACACTCTTGTATTTCGGACCTTCTAGAGACCTCCGAATAATGCCTACCTATTTAGGACCACCCTTTCTAGATATATAAAGATGTGTATTTACAACATCAATAATATATACATACTATACAAATATAAAAAAGCTTGTTGTGAAAAATGAGTTGGAATTTCACAAAACGTAAAATGTTGGCAGTTTTATGATAAAAGTCGTAATTTTCCTCAACTCAAGTTCGAATTTTTACAAGAAAAACTGAACATTTGTGCAACATAATGATAAACGTTGGAATTTTACTCAATAACAGTCGCAATTTTACAAGAAAAAGCTTAACACTTTGGCAATTTTATGAAAAGAGTTGTAATTTTACTCGACAAAAGTCACAGTTTTATAAGAAGACTTTCAAATGTTGGCAATATTATAATAATAATCTGAATTTTACCCTGGCAAAATTATGACATGTTTTAATTTTACTCCGTAAATGTCACTATTTGACAAGAACAAAAAAAAAAAGGCAACATTGTGATAAAAGTCCGAATTTTATATGATAAATGTAGCCATTTTGCGTGAAAAAGTAATCATTTTACATTTAAAAAAGTAATACTTTTACAATATTGCAATATTACAGAAACAAAAAGGAATATGAGGAATTGTTCCCAATGTTATAAGAAAAAAGTCAACACATTGTAAGAAAGACTGCTTTAAGTAAATTTTTGTTGTTGTTGAAATATTTTGTTTGGTTTTTAATCTTCATTACTTACGAAAATGTCACTATTTTGCAAGAACAACGAAAAATGGGCAATATTGTGATAAAAGTCAGAATTTCATATGAAAAATGTCGCCATTTTGCATGAAAAAGTAACTATTTTACACTAAAAAAGTAATAATTTTACAAGACAATACTGCAATATTACAGACCCTTAAAGAATATGAGAATGTTCCCAATTTGATAAGAAAAGTCAACACATTGTAAGAAAAAGGCTGCTTTAAGTGATAAAAAAAAAATGGTTTCATTTGTTATTGTTTTTTAATCGTCACAATTTACTTCAAGTTATTACAGAATCTCTCTATATAAAATTTTTTTTATTATAAATAATTTTGGCCATAGGAAGCACATTTCAATTTCTTACACACACTTATTACATATGTTGGCCAGAGGGGGAGCACTTCAAATTTGTACGCACACTTGTTATTTCATATGTTGACCAGAGGAGGCGCACTTATAAAACAAACACAGTCAATTTGAAAAAATCCCTCCTTTTTGGGACCCCCATAATTTTGATATATTTCACCACCAGAGGTGCAAATGAGACATTCTCTGTTTTATGCAATTGTTTTCCGTATTGGGACCATGACTTCGGTCCTCACACGGACGCTACTTTTCCTTGATGTCTCAAGAAGGGCAGAAATACAAGAACACACACACACACCAGCATTTTTCACTCATTTCTGTCGCCTTTTAAAACACTTTCATCCTCTGCATCCCCTTGTTATTTCATATGTTGACCAGAGGAGGCGCACTTATAAAACAGACACAGTCAATTTGAAAAATCCCTCCTTTTTGGGACCCCCATAATTTTGATATATTTCACCACCAGAGGTGCAAATGAGACATTCTCTGTTTTATGCAATGGTTTTCCGTATTGGGACCATGACTTCGGTCCTCACATGGACGCTACTTTTCCTTGATGTCTCAAGAAGGGCAGACATACAAGAACACACACACACACACACACACACACACACACACACTAGCAGCATTCTTCACTCATTTCTGTCGCCTTTTAAAACACTTTCATCCTCTGCATCCCCTTGTTATTTCATATGTTGACCAGAGGAGGCGCACTTATAAAACAGACACAGTCAATTTGAAAAATCCCTCCTTTTTGGGACCCCCCCCCCCCCCAATTTTGATATATTTCACCACCAGAGGTGCAAATGAGACATTCTCTGTTTTATGCAATTGTTTTCTGTATTGGGACCATGACTTCGGTCCTCACACGGACGCTACTTTTCCTTGATGTCTCAAGAAGGGCAGAAACACAAGAACACACACACACACCAGCATTTTTCACTCATTTCTGTCGCCTTTTAAAACACTTTCATCCTCTGCATCCCCTTGTTATTTCATATGTTGACCAGAGGAGGCGCACTTATAAAACAGACACAGTCAATTTGAAAAAATCCCTCCTTTTTGGGACCCCCATAATTTTGATATATTTCACCACCAGAGGTGCAAATGAGACATTCTCTGTTTTATGCAATGGTTTTACGTATTGGGACCATGACTTCGGTCCTCACATGGACGCTACTTTTCCTTGATGTCTCAAGAAGGGCAGAAATACAAGAACACACACACACACACACACACACACACACACACACACACTAGCAGCATTCTTCACTCATTTCTGTCGCCTTTTAAAACACTTTCATCCTTTGCATCCCCTTGTTATTTCATATGTTGACCAGAGGAGGCGCACTTATAAAACAGACACAGTCAATTTGAAAAATCCCTCCTTTTTGGGACCCCCATAATTTCGATATATTTCACCACCAGAGGTGCAAATGAGACATTCTCTGTTTTATGCAATGGTTTTCCGTATTGGGACCATGACTTCGGTCCTCACACGGACGCTACTTTTCCTTGATGTCTCAAGAAGGGCAGAAACACAAGAACACACACACACACCAGCATTTTTCACTCATTTCTGTGGCCTTTTAAAACACTTTCATCCTCTGCATCCCCTTGTTATTTCATATGTTGACCAGAGGAGGCGCACTTATAAAACAGACACAGTCAATTTGAAAAATCCCTCCTTTTTGGGACCCCCATAATTTTGATATATTTCACCACCAGAGGTGCAAATGAGACATTCTGTTTTATGCAATGGTTTTCTGTATTGGGACCATGACTTCGGTCCTCACACGGACGCTACTTTTCCTTGATGTCTCAAGAAGGGCAGAAACACAAGAACACACACACACACACCAGCATTTTTCACTCATTTCTGTCGCCTTTTAAAACACTTTCATCCTCTGCATCCCCTTGTTATTTCATATGTTGACCAGAGGAGGCGCACTTATAAAACAGACACAGTCAATTTGAAAAATCCCTCCTTTTTGCAACCCCCCCCCCCCTAATTTTGATATATTTCACCACCAGAGGTGCAAATGAGACATTCTCTGTTTTATGCAATAGTTTTCCGTATTGGGACCATGACTTCGGTCCTCACATGGACGCTACTTTTCCTTGATGTCTCAAGAAGGGCAGACATACAAGAACACACACACACACACACACTAGCAGCATTCTTCACTCATTTCTGTCGCCTTTTAAAACACTTTCATCCTCTGCATCCCCTTGTTATTTCATATGTTGACCAGAGGAGGCGCACTTATAAAACATCCATCCATCCATCCATTTCCTACCGCTTATTCACTTTTTTTGGGGGGTTGCGGGGGGCGCTGGCGCCTATCTCAGCTACAATCGGGCGGAAGGCGGGGTACACCCTGGACAAGTACTTATAAAACAGACACAATCAATTTGAAAAATCCCTCCTTTTTGGGACCCCCCCAAAATTTTGATATGTTTCACCACCAGAGGTGCAAATGAGACATTCTCTGTTTTATGCAATGGTTTTCTGAATTGGAAGCATGATTTATGTCCTCACATGGACGCTACTTTTCCTTGATGTCTCAAGAAGGTCAGACATACAAGAACACACACACACACACACACACTAGCAGCATTTTTCACTCATTTCTGTCGCCTTTTAAAACACTTTCATCCTCTGCATCCCCTTGTTATTTCATATGTTGACCAGAGGAGGCGCACTTATAAAACAGACACAGTCAATTTGAAAAATCCCTCCTTTTTGGGACCACCCCTAATTTTGATATATTTCACCACCAGAGGTGCAAATGAGACATTCTCTGTTTTATGCAATGGTTTTCCGTATTGGGACCATGACTTCGGTCCTCACATGGACGCTACTTTTCCTTGATGTCTCAAGAAGGGCAGAAATACAACACACACACACACACACACGCACACACTTGTATTTCTGACCTTCTAGAGACCTCCGAATAATGCCTACCTATTTAGGACCACCCTTTCTAGATATATAAAGATGTGTATTTACAACATCAATAATATATACATACTATACAAATATAAACAAGCTTGTTGTGAAAAATGAGTTGGAATTTCACAAAACGTAAAATTTTGGCAGTTTTATGAGAAAAGTCGTGATTTTCCTCAACTCAAGTTCGAATTTTTACAAGAAAAACTGAACATTTGTGCAACATAATGATAAACGTTGGAATTTTACTCAATAACAGTCGCAATTTTACAAGAAAAAGCTTAACACTTTGGCAATTTTATGAAAAGAGTTGTAATTTTACTCGACAAAAGTCACAGTTTTATAAGAAGACTTTCAAATGTTGGCAATATTATAATAATAATCTGAATTTTACCTGGCAAAATTATGACATGTTTTAATTTTATTCCGTAAATGTCACTATTTGACAAGAACAAAAAAAATGGCAATATTGTGATTAAAGTCAGAATTTTATATGATAAATGTAGCCATTTTGTATGAAAAAGTAATCATTTTACATTTAAAAAAGTAATACTTTTACAATATTGCAATATTACAGAAACAAAAAGGAATATGAGAAATTGTTCCCAATGTTATAAGAAAAAAGTCAACACGTTGTTGTTGAAATTTTTTGTTTGGTTTTTAATCTTCATTATTTACGAAAATGTCACTATTTTGCAAGAACAACAAAAAATGGGCAATATTGTGATAAAAGTCAGAATTTCATATGACAAATGTCGCCATTTTGCATGAAAAAGTAACTATTTTACATTAAAAAAAAGTAATAATTTTACAAAACAATACTGCAATATTACAGACCCTTAAAGAATATGAGAATGTTCCCAATTTTATAAGAAAAGTCAACACATTGTAAGAAAAAGGCTGCTTTAAGTTATAAAAAATGGTGTCATTTGTTATTGTTTTTTAATCGTCACAATTTACTTCAAGTTATTACAGTATGTCTCTATATACATTTTTTTATTATTATCAATAATTTTGGCCATAGGAAGCGCATTTCAATTTCTTACACACACTTATTATGACCATGAATTGATGAACGTGGACCCCGACTTAAACAAGTTGAAAAACTTATTGGGGTGTTACCATTTAGTGGTCAATTGTACGGAATATGTACTGTACTGTGCAATCTACTAATAAAAGTCTCAATCAATCAATCAATCAATCAATCAATGACATGTGTTGGCCAGAGGGGGAGCACTTCAAATTTAGACGCAAACTGGCAGCCATGCTTCCGTCAGTCTACCCCAGGGCAGCTGTGGCTACAGATGCAGCTTACCACCACCAGGTGTGAATGAATGATGGGTTCTCACTTCAACGTGAGCGCTTTGAGTATCTAACAATAGAAAAGCGTGATATAAATCTGGCGACTTGTCCAGGGTGTACCCCGCCTTCCGCCCGATTGTAGCTGAGATAGGCGCCAGCGCCCCCCGCGACCCCGAAAGGGAATAAGCGGTAGAAAATGGATGGATGGATGGATATAAATCTAATCCATTATTATTATTATTATTAACTTGTACGCACACTTGTTATTTCATATGTTGACCAGAGGAGGCGCACTTATAAAACATCCATCCATCCATCCATTTCCTACCGCTTATTCACTTTTTTTGGGGGGTTGCGGGGGGCGCTGGCGCCTATCTCAGCTACAATCGGGCGGAAGGCGGGGTACACCCTGGACAAGTACTTATAAAACAGACACAGTCAATTTGAAAAAATCCCTCCTTTTTGGGACCACCCATAATTTTGATATATTTCACCACCAGAGGTGCAAATGAGACATTCTCTGTTTTATGCAATGGTTTTCCGTATTGGGACCATGACTTCGGTCCTCACATGGACGCTACTTTTCCTTGATGTCTCAAGAAGGGCAGAAACACAAGAACACACACACACACCAGCATTTTTCACTCATTTCTGTCGCCTTTTAAAACACTTTCATCCTCTGCATCCCCTTGTTATTTCATATGTTGACCAGAGGAGGCGCACTTATAAAACAGACACAGTCAATTTGAAAAATCCCTCCTTTTTGGGACCCCCATAATTTCGATATATTTCACCACCAGAGGTGCAAATGAGACATTCTGTTTTATGCAATGGTTTTCCATATTGGGACCATGACTTCGGTCCTCACACGGACGCTACTTTTCCTTGATGTCTCAAGAAGGGCAGAATTACAAGAACACACACACACACACACACACACTAGCAGCATTTTTCACTCATTTCTGTCGCCTTTTAAGACACTTTCATCCTCTGCGTCCCCTTCCACATATTTCTTACATCAATGTGCTAAACATCCCACTCCTCTTAATAGAGCTGCTTTAATGAAAACACAAGAGAGCGAGGAGGGGGACTAATAACAAAAGGAGGAAGAGGCCATCGGAGATAAGAAGGAATGAGACACGGCAGACAGAAAAGGCAGAGAGACACCTCCTGGGACAAAACTGCAGAGGCTGAGGAGAGAGGAGCTTCATTTCCCAGCACCATCTGTTAGCAGTCCCTGGCTTGAAAGCTCCACTTATGTCAAACCTCCCACATCCATGCTCACCCCCACTTTAGCACAGATAAATGACTCCACCTGCCTCTTTTCTAGGTCATAATCAATTCTATTTAGGCACAAATAAGAGGCGTCGGAATGCATCGTAAATATCGCCCCCCCCCCTCAATATAATCAGTCTGTTTAATCGATAGTAAAGCCTTCTTGTGTGGTCTTGGCCTGCAACCTTATTTTGATAAACATGTTTCATCTCAGACATTGATTATGTAAACGAGTCATTCTCATACTGTTGTTCGCCAAATCAACATATTCAGTGTTACTGTTCAAACGGTGTGAAATATTAGTCGCTAAAATTGAATGTACTTTTTATATCAAATCTTTGTCTTGTTTTTAATGAATACTTAGGCCTGCTATAGTGATCCCCGAGTGGAAAATAACAATCCCAGTCAAGATCAAACATTACAAGGAGACAGAACAGGATCACTGACAGGTCTGTACATATTGTACATGCTAGGGGTGTGGGGAAAAAATCTAATCGAATTTGAATCGCGATTCTCATGTTGTGCGATTCAAAATCGATTTTTTTTTTTTTTAATCAATCCAACAAACCAATACCATAACAATGCAATCCAATTCCAAAAGCAAAGCTGAGCCAGCAACACTCAGAACTGCAATAAACAGAGCAATTGAGAGGAGACACAAACACCACACAGAACAAACCAAAAGTAGTGAAACAAAAATGATCAACAACAGTATCAATATTAGTTATCATTTCAGCATAGCAGTGATTAAAAATCCCTCATTGACATTATCATTAGACATTTATAAAAATAATAAAAAAAGAACAATAGTGTCACAGTGCATGGCATCTCATAAGCTTGACAACACACTGTGTCCAATGTTTTCGCAAAGATAAAATAAGTCATATTTTTGCTTCCTTTAATAGTTCAAACAAATTTACATTATTGCAATCAGTTAATAAAACATTGTCCTTTACAATTATAAAAGCTTTTACAAAAATCTACTACTCTGCTTGCATGTCAGCAGACTGGGGTAGATCCTGCTGAAATCTATGTATTGAATGAGTACAGAATCCTTTTAAAACAGGAAAAAATGGTTTCTGAATCGAAAATCGTGTTGAATTGAAAAAAAATCTATTTTGAATGGAATCGTGACCCCAAGAATCGATATTGAATGGAATCATGGGACACCCAAAGATTTGCAGCCATAGTAAATACACAATAAACTACATTTTGTAGTTTATTGTTGGTCATTATAACAGCACTTGAAGAGACAAGTGTTTTCTGAGGTCACACTCGGTGAATAAAGTTGGAGAACCACTGATAGGGAGTACACACTAACTCGGGTGTTAAAACTTTTTTCACCCACGTTCCGAGAAATTGCAGGAAGTGGCCCATATATTTTGGATCCTGTTTAAGTCAACATAAGCTAAGATCGCTGAACAAAACATCCACTTAGCTGTGTTATGGATGTCAAAGGGAATTAGAATATCCGAAAACACACCTTTAAAAATGAGTAAGTTCCATCCATCCATCCATTTCCTACCACTTGTTCCCTTTGGGGTTACTGGTCCCTATCTCAGCTACAATCGGGCAGAAGGAGGCATACACCCTGGACAAGTCGCCCCCTCGTCGCAGGGCCAACAAATAGACAACATTCACAAACTAGGGCCAATTTAGTGTTGCCAATCAACTAGGGATGCACCGAAATGAAAATTTGTGGCCGAAGCCGAATAAAACTTAAACGCTTAGCCGAAGACCGAATAATGAATGCAGTTTTTCACAATTTTTTCTTACGTTACATAAATAGCCTAGAATAAATATTTAGACATGTTTTTCAAATAAACTAATTTTTTATTGAATATTGACATTTTTTTAATATTCCAGTAGCCTTTGCTTTTCAAAAAAAGCACAAAGTTTTTCATTTATATTAGGCCTTCAAACAAAACATGCATTAAAAAAAATAATAAAGTGCATTAAAGTGGATAAACCCACAACAAATGAATTATTGTCCTTTTGGCAAAAGTCTGCTTAGCCACAGTAGATATGCTAATAATGTAAACAGAAGGCTCAAGTAAATCTCAATAAGTGTGTGCTTGTAACCTCATACACTTATACAGGTACACAACATATCCCAACGTCACCGCGTCAAAAAATTGCGTCACACGCCACTATTCGGCCTTGTTTTTAACTCATTCCACCGAAGGCTGAATGTGGCTTTTTTTGCCATATTCGGCCGAATATATTCGGTTACCGATTAATCGGTGCATCCCTACAATCAACCTATCCCCAGGTGCATGTCTTTGGAGGTGGGAGGAAGCCGGAGTACCCGGAGGGAACCCACGCATTCACGGGGAGAACATGCAAACTCCACACAGAAAGATCCCGAGTCCGGGATTGAACCCAGGACTACTCAGGACCTTCGTATTGTGAGGCACTAACCCCTCTTCCACCATGAAGCCATGAATTAAGTTAATATTCACAATCGGTTAAAAGGCCAATAATAAAAACAAGCTGTGGGCCAAAAAGGACCCCAGGGCTGCATTTGACACATTCAGGTGGGAAAGATGGGCTCTCAAGATGTCAGCAAGTGTCTCCAATATTCGTATTTGAGGCCCCTAAGCTTCCGAAATGAAATGTTTAGCTTCGAGCCAAGAAGCAAAGTGTTCAGTGGGCTGGCAGTGTGTACACACCAGAGACCATCCCTGGCATTTTCAGTGCTTCATTTAAACATTCTCTTGGGGTCTTTCAATGCTAATTTGCTGAAAAAGGTCACACTGCGGAAAAAGGCAACATCTATTCAGCTCCAAATGGTGTTTAGAAACAACAAAAGGTTGGCTATTGTACGGATTATACAAAGTATTCATCTGAGGTTTTGTAGCATGAAATTCACAAAACTATTTATAGTCGGAATTTATTATGGACAGGAGCACTCCCGGGTGGCCACTTGAGGTATTGCAGCTTAAACTCCAGTTGCTTTTTTGGTAGAAAAAAAGAGCTTAAAGTCAAAAACTTGTTTAAAGAATGGCACCTTTCTGCAAACATTTTTTACAAAAAGAATGCACCTTAAGAGAAACAGTCTTTTTCTCCAAACTTTTATTTGAGAACAATATACAAGAACATCTGGAGCACGAAGACCATCCCTGGCTGGCTGGGCTCACTGGGAAAGAAGAGAAAGGCAAAGTTACTACAAGCGTTATTTAATTTATTCCTGGTATTAATTAGGCTGTAGATTTGAGTGAAACTCCAAACAACACGTGGATAATGACCAACATGGGATGAGGTCTGAAAACATGAAACATCGGAAAGGACACACTGGTAAGGCCGGCTCCACACTCACAAAACCACAGACACTTGTGTTCCGCTTGTGGACAAGTGTTGGTTAAAACATACACTATAGTAGGTTCTGTCTACTAGTAGCACAAAGACCTGAGGGGGAGCCTACTGACAGGGGTAGGGAAACACTAAGGGGGTAAAAGTGGGTGAAGGTGTGACATGCTGGCACAACTAACATACGTGTCTGCTCTGGATGTGCAACACAATGCACTCCATGCTCCTACTGGAATTTATACCTGACACTTCATTTCTGCAATAGTATTCCGTGGGATGCGAAGTGAGGAACAAAAAGACGGAATAGAATTACGTTAATTTCAGACGTCAAATTTGCGAGGGTTTGTTGAGTAACACTAGCCTATAACTCAGTTTTACAAGCACACAAGTTGCGTTTGTAGGATATTCTACTGATATTAAAACTGAATTGTTATTCAAACATTGACTTCTGGTATTAATCTTGTGGGAAAGGTTTGTGCCGCAGATGAGTTTGCGAGGAAACCACTTAAGTAGGATTTCAACCACTAAGTTTCCACTTCCACTCGGGTGCCTATCAATGAATGTCATCATCTGGGTTATGAAAGGCAGACAAATATTTAAGTATCTGTCAACTCCAAAGGAAGTGTGTAAAATCCAATACAATAGTACCTCGGTTTTCATACGCCACACATTTCATTGGATTCAGTTTGACATACCGTACATTTCTGCCAGAAATGTGCTGTTTTTCTTGACGCTTATTGTACGGCAAAACATGGTGACTAACAACTAGCCTGCTTTCCTGTCCATCAGTTTGCTGAGTGCCCAGACTCAGATTGTTAATGTTATGTTAATAATGCACTGCGAGTGTAACTGTGTCCATTATGCATATTTGTAACAACTTGCCTGTGTTAGCCTGATAACACCATACCATAAGTCATTCTGACATAATCACTGGTTCACAAGCTGGAGCTTTTGAGAAACTAACATGTTCAACCATCAGTCCCTCTGCTTTTTTTTGAGTAGGACTATAAAATAACCCACTATGGGGCCAAAATGTCACAAATGGCAGCACTTTCACAAAAGTGAAAACACCGTTGGAATCAAGACTTCGTAAAATACTAAGGTGGTGTATAGGGATGTTCAGATGAAGTATTTATGTTGCCAATTCAAACATCATCCATGAGTGACATTGGCCGATACCTTGGGGCCCTTTTCCACCGCAGGAACTTTTCCATTTACCCAGGTAAATAGAGTTCCCCTTGTGTTTCCACCAAAAACTACCCCGGTAGACTTAGTTCTTAAGGAACTTTTCGGAGTTCCTGCCGGCTAAGTGGGAATTTTAGAAGATTCCCGGAACCTTCTCGGGGACGGGCTGTGCTGTCAAACATTGATTGGTTGAACAGAGTTGGGGGCATTCATAAAACTTATTTTTCAAATACACCCCCCCCCCATGATTTACAGAATGCTATATGACTTGTTTATTATTTCTTGTGTATTTCTATTACAACAAACTTGACAATGTAGAGAATGAACGAAAGGAACTTTCGAGGGCGTTTTTTGGGGCATCTTTGTGCTGAAGAACACTGATCAGTGGAACTATCTTGCAATGTTTTTACTTAGTCGTAGTCTTTAAACTATATGCAGTTTATTGTTGATTACATTCACAAACTTCATTTCGGTACGAAAATCTACAATAAGTGGATGGCCTATTTTTAACGCACTTACAGTGAAGTATGAAGCCGGATTCTAAGCGACGAAATCAGCTGCTTACTCTGAGACTTCGTTAGATGAAGGTAAAATCAAGGTAAATGACAAATATTTATTTACTATTTCACATATTATAAAAGTAGTCGCTATATTTCCATGCATTAAATTAGTCTGATCAATTAAATATGTTTTTATTTTATTTTCACACTTTCGTGTGAAGTCTAAGTGTTTATGCACATTCTCAAATCTGACAATTGGTCTTACGGCATGTGCCTCCCGAACACAGGGGGCGTTTTTTTAATTTTAGCGCTGATAACTGAATTACTTATCTGATTGGCGTATGACGTCACACATAGCTCGGTTGGGGCGGCATAACTCGGTTGGTAGAGTGGCCGTGCCAGCAACTTGAGGGTTGCAGGTTCGATTCCCGCTTCCGCCATTCTAGTCACTGCCGTTGTGTCCTTGGGCAAGACACTTTACCCACCTGCTCCCAGTGCCACCCACACTGGTTTAAATGTAACTTAGATATTGGGTTTCACTATGTAAAGTGCTTTGAGTCACTAGAGAAAAGCGCTATAGAAATATAATTCACTTCACTCATTCGGGATCCTTACAACTTGTTTTAACGGATGTCCGCTGTAATATTTGCACAGATTACAATTATGTTTCTAATGGCTATGCTGATGTTAAATAGACAGCTTCAAAAAAACTATCTTGGATTGGACGGACATGACGCTACTTCCACGAATGTATCGGGTCAGATACACAAAGTCGGCGGAGGAGTTTTTCCGAAGGAATTTTTAAGACGAAAAACATGAAAACAAAACTTTTAAATGTCTTTAAGTTAATTCTAAAGGCTCTGGAATGTTTTAAATCCGCAGGAAAAGACAGTTCGTGCTGAGACTGATATCCAGAGGAAGGTTGCTATTGTTCTGGACTATCTTTCCAGTTGGACGGAAAGTTATTCAAATTGGAGTGCACAATTGCAGCGTGATGGGTTTATTATTTTGCCTTTAATTTACCTGCTTCATTATCTTTCATCTCATTCGTATTTGGTATGGGAGTCCAAATTAAGCCGGCATTTTACATTTCCTCTGCTACCTTCTTAAATAAATCCCAATTTTTTTGTACCATTGATGCATTTCAAAATGTTCTTTTATTTTATTTTGTGAACCAAATAAACAGTCTCATAATCATGACAATTGTTGCTGTTTTTATTAAATGGTATCTTATTCTGGGTTGTACTCTTCACATTTAGACTGGCACAAGCACGATACGAAGGGTCCCCTCTGAAGGTTGAAAGAGCTGGTTTCCAATCGCATAATCCCGTTGTTTTAGTCAAGACTTTTCAAAAACGGAACACGAATAGATTAAGGCATTTCCATGCGTTGTTGGAGGCTTATTTAGAGCCAAACTATTTGAGAAATCGGGGGGACGGCGTGGCGAAGTTGGTAGAGTGGCTGTGCCAGTAATCTGAGGGTTACTGGTTCAATCCCCACCTTCTACCATCCTAGTCACGTCTGTTGTGTCCTTGGGCAAGACACTTCACCCTTGATCTTGATGGGACCTGGTGAGCGCCTTGCATGGCGGCCCCACCATCAGTGTGTGAATGTGTGTGTGAATTGGCGAATGTGAAAATACTGTCAAAGCGCTTTGTGCTCCTTAAAGCTGTACAAGTACAACCCATTTACCAAATTGGACTAATTTGTTGCATGGACAAGTACTGAGTGGAACTCCATTTGTGTAATTATTAGCCTCAACCGAAGTGCACAGAATGTTGATGCTAACAGGCTAACAATAAAACTGATGTTTGTGTTAACGTGACATGAACGCTGACATTTATTATTTATATGTTAATTACAGATGAAATGCCGCGAAAGAAATCGCCTGACCCTCATGATTTCATAATTTACTGAGGACAACTTTCTGACTATTGGACAAAAAGCCTGACTTCTTATAAAGAACTCGGTACATGTTATTTTTTTAAATATATAATTTTTTAAATTATCGTATTTTATATGCTTATATTTTTAGTACAGGAAGGGTGACTTAATACTGTATTTACATGTTATTTTAACATCTGGGTTACATCTGTTAAAGTATCAATGTAAAAAGTATACTAAACCACTTCTCCGTACATCAGGGTATAAACTACCCTGAACTGTGAGATGCTGTGGAAACAGAAACCACACATTTCTAAGGAAACCTCTAGTTCCAAGATCCTAAAGTTCCTGATGAGTGCTATTGACAGTAACAGTATCAACAATATTTATCCTTATTCCATCTGATTTCATGCAATGGTTTGAGCAAAACAAAGTCCATAGTACACAATAAACTACAGCAAAAAAAAAATATCTGCCAAAGATATAACAGTTTTGTAGTTACTGCAGTATTACGGTTTCAAAATCTTCACAATAGTGCGGTGACATGTGATGGTATCAAACTGATGCTGGGTGAGTATGTTTTGTTCAGAAGCTTTTTTTTGCATTGGTCTGACTCCAAATTAACTATATCTCCCAAAATCCTCTCTATTTAAAAAGACAAAAAACTGCAAAATAAAGCAAGTATATTTTTCATGTGATAAAAAAAGCATGGTTAAAATAGCAATAGGAACAAACTATAAAACAACAGGCAAAAAAAACAAAAATCTTTATATGATGTGTTTAAAAACACGCACACTGATATTGATTAATGATGAACTAGCATTTTTATCAGTAATACTCAATGCATATAATCGTATCATTGATAAATTATTCACATTTTGGCTATCTAATAGATTGTATGTTTAATCTTGCTGCAGTGCATCGGGGCCTAATGTTAAGTGTGTGTGCGCACATACGCGCGATTGTTAATGTGCTTTTCTTCGTTGACACTGCTTTAAAAAGTACTTGAATTGGTTTAGACAAAGTTTAGCTGGCTGCTGTCTTTGGCTAAAATGATAGTTATATAAATGTTTTATACAACTTTGTCTCACACTTGTTAGCCAGCAGGCAAAGTACAAGCTAACAATCTTACAGAGTTGAGACCGCATCACCCAAATGTTCAAGATTCCTCCACTTTTAATGGTCCCGTATCACAGATAGCATCATAAAAACCAGATGCTTTGCAAAATGAGCTAGGTATTAATATTTTTAACAACAGGCGGAAATATTGTCACACGTTGCAAGTTTTCATCCGCGATGTTAAAGCGATTGGCAGTACTGACTCACGTTCTCCAGGAAAACACGAGCAATGACATCACCAATACGTGGAAAAATGTATCACCGACAGATACTGTCATCAGTTGTCAACGAATCGTTGCACCTCTTATTTAAAATAAATGATATTTACATTTAAGGGAAAAGTTTATTCGGTCATATGATTCGGTCTTCAGGCATTTTGAAAATTGATTAACAAAAACCAAGGTACTATTGTGTCGGATTGTACTCTTAATCCAAATGTCCAAAAGAACCCAGTTACATGTAAACATGCATATTTCTGGCCCATCTACCCCACACAATGTGTATTAAGACATGGAAACCCAGAGACAATTGGTGACTTTGGTACTTAACTTCAAAGGCCATGCATAAGAAAATACCCGTGTACATGTGGGTTCGGCATCAACTTTCTGTTTTAACACCAGTGGGTGAGGACAGGGAAGGTTAGCTATTATTCTAAAGTGAGGAAAAGAGTTAGCTTCCTTGCAAGCATTTACCTTCTGTGGTTTCCGGAGAACATATTATAGCATTGAAAGAATGACAAGATGACGTTAACAGAGTAGTACTTGCACAAAGAAGCAGTTGTGCACTCAAACAGAGAACTCAATGCAACGTACCTTTTTGCTTGCAGCGCCCACAGAGGTTTTCTTGGTACCTCGTACTTTTTTCATTCTGTTCTTGCGTTCTTTGCGCTGTTTCCTTGAGGTCTTCTTTTTCTCATAGAGACCGTGCTGAAGGGAAAGATTTTCAAAAAATGTTACAAATTACACAAGCAAGCATTCATTATACCGCAGACTCTACAAGTTGCCATGCTCTGGCACATGAAATATATTAACAGAATTGTGTTTTTTGTATGATACCTTATAAACTAGTTTAAGCGCATTACTTATAATTGAGCAACAGTTCTTTAGTGTTAGTCTTCAAGAATTATTTGTAAATTCCTCCATACATGCAAAACAGAGAATCAATACGCCATTTCTCCCTTGCCTACTCAATGGAGCAAATTCCTAAGAACTGAATAGTAGTGTGAACTGTCAGGTAATTGTAGGGCCAAGCGATGTCCCCAAAACTATCACAATAAAGTTTTTTTTAATATTGATCAATATCAATAATTGTTGATACTTGTTTCATTGATAAATACAGTAAAACAATTTCCAACTTACCAAGGGTGCTATTTTTCAGTGGAAACTTGTCTGATAGCTAAGTAGAATGAGCGCAGCTGAGGTAATAAAATAATTTAAGTAGATTTCAAGGTAGTTGTATATTTGAGACGCTAGATGGCAGCTAGTGTATAAGCTATTGAACACTACACAGGCTAGTTTGAGAAGCTACTCATCAAAACGACACATTGGAAGTGTTAGGATGTCGCCACACTGTCTGCATTACAACCAACTAATCTAAAGACAAGTTACTGTTGTTGAGTTGATAAATCAAGATATGAAGTGTTTCTATTTTCACTCCATGCAGAGAATCCTCAGCAAGACAGACAGACGGTGTAACCACACAAGTGTTATGAGAGTAGCGTATGTGTGTGTGTTCCTTTAAGAAGGGCAATGTGTATTGTTGGGTGAGGGACATCAAAGTGAACAAAGCAAGCGGTAGCATGCAAATGCAGCAGTATTGATAACTGGCAAATGTGTCCAGTTGTGTCCTGCAGAAATAAAAGTAAAGCGACAAATTTACACGAGTTGGCGGCCTCGTAAAAACGGAAGATAATTCCCCCCCCCCCGGGATTAAAAAAGACGGAATTCCGACTTTAGACGGAAAAATCACATGCCTGCTTTATGAAATTAATCTTGCGTCATGATTTCCAAAAAATATAAATATAAAAAATATAAATATATATTGAACATTTTATCGAAAATTATTTTTAATTGATATCGAACAAGTGTCTATCACGATATACTGTATACTGATATTGTATTATCAGCCCATCCCTGGACAATTGTCTTGCTTATTAATTAAAACACCAATCACTTGTGTTCATAAGTACCACTAAATGAAGCTTTTGTACTATAATTTGAGAATCAAAAATGTAACCTCATCTGAACACTTGGGTATCAAGTATATTTAGCGTTCATTAGGGTGACAAGGTAATCCTTGAACACCATCAATGGCAAAATAATTAAAGATAGAATATAAATTCTATACCTACTATTCAATACCTACTCAGTGGCTTAGTGGTTAGAGTGTCCTCCCTGAGATCGGTATGTTTTGAGTTCAAACCCTGGCCAAGTCATACTTTCAAAAACTATAAAAATGTGACCCATTACCTCCCTGCTTGTCACTCAGCATCAAGTTTTGGAATTGGGGGTTAAATCACTAAAAATGATTCTTGGGCGCGGCTAACACTGCTGCCCACTGCTCTCCTCACCTCCCAGGTGGTGAACAAGGGCATGGGTCAGATGCAGAGGACAAATTTCACCACACCTTGTGTGTGCGTGACAATCATTGGTACTTTAATTTTAACTAAAACTCTATCAGAACACCATATTATTGTTATTTTTCCATCCACGTAAAGTGGGGCGGTATAGCTCGGCCGTGCCAGCAACTTGAGGGTTCCAGGTTTGATCCCCACTTCTGCCATCCTAGTCACTGCGGTTGTGTCCTTGGGCAAGACACTTTACCCACCTGCTCCCAGTGCCACCCATACTGGTTTAAAAATGTAACTTAGATATTGGGTTTCACTACTGTATAATTCACTTCACTTAAACTTCTTTAACTCACCCTGGCCAGTCTGTGCTTGGGCTCGTTCTTCTTGGCGTAATCTAGGGAGTCGTAGACCATGCCGAAACCTGTTGTCTTGCCGCCACCAAACTGAGTCCTGAACCCAAAGACGAACACCACGTCAGGGGTGGTCTTGTACATCTTGGCAAGCTTCTCCCGGATTTCTGTCTTCGGGACCGTGGCCTTGCCGGGATGCAAGACATCGACAACCTAGAAGACAACAATAACCCATGAACACACGCCTGGAAGGAAACTTTATGTACTAAAATGGAAACTTACCATTTGCTTCCTTTGAAGCAGTCGGTTGGTCATGAACTTGCGCGTCCTGACTGTTACTGTCTCATTCTAGGGGAAATGGCATGAAAAAAAAGAAAGGTGTAAAGAATGGCTTCCAAGATTACTTCTTGGCGAAATACTTAGTGACTCATATATAAAAGCTGTAGAGGAAATAGCATGAAAAAAGAAGCTATAATGAATGCTCCTTCAAGATTACTTCTTGCCGAAATATTTGAATAATTAAGACTTTTATTAGTAGAATACACAATACAGTACATATTCCGTACAATTGACCAGTAAATGGTAACACCCGAATAAGTTTTTCATCCCATATCAACCTTAATAAAGTCACTGACTTCACTATAAAAGTGGGTGACATTGTTATCACCAGGAAGGATAAGATCACCTACCAAGGTTCCATTCTAGAGGTGAATCTTTCCTGTGACAAAATGGCAACCAAGAAAATCAAAAAGGTCAACCAACAAACGAGATTTCTCTATGGAATCTCCTCTCTGGTCAACAAAAGCACCTTGAAGATTCTAGCGGGAACTCTCATTCAACCCTTTTTCGATTTCGCTTGCACCTCCTGGTACCCCAGCATCTCCAAAACCCTCAAACCTAGACTCCAAACATCCCAGAACAAGCTAGTCAGGTTACTTCTAGACCTCCTCCCCAGATCACACCTCACTCCAACCCACTCCTCCAAAGTGGGCTGGCTCAGGGTGGAGGACAGAGTCAAACAACTTGCACTGAGCCCTAGTCTATAAAATCCGCTACACCTCCCTGATACCGAAGTACATGTCAAACTACTTCCTTAACGTAAATGACCGCCATAACCACAACACCAGGGGGAGCTCCACAAACCACGTTAAACCCAGATTCCCATCTAACAAAGGTCTTAACTCATTCTCTTTCTATGCCACATCAATTAAGAATGCACTCCCAACAGGTGTAAAAGTAAGTGCATCTCTATATTCCTTCAAAACCGCTCTAAAACAACACCTCCGGACAACTTCAACCCTTTACTAATACCCTCCTCCATTCACATCCCATCTCCCCGGATTATAAATAACCTAATGTAAATAATCAAATGTCTAATGTATATACTTGTTCTTATACTATCTGAACTCACTATGTGCTCTGTTCGCTGTACATATCCCACCAAGTAAGACCTACACTGTTTCAATGTCCATTTCTCTGTTGATGCAATTGTTGATGACTGAAGTACTGATATCAACCGGGTTGTAAATAATGTAAATAATTCAATACATATACTATGATGATTAACCTGTGGGATGACTGTATTATGCTGATAGTATATATTTGTACCATGAATTGATTAACGTGGACCCCAACTTAAAGGCCTACTGAAAGCCACTACTACAGACCATGCAGTCTGATAGTTTATATATCAATGATGAAATCTTAACATTGCAACACATGCCAATATGGCCTTTTTAGTTTACTAAATTGCAAATTTAAATTTCCCGCGAAGTGCCCTGTTGAAAACGTCGCAGAATGCTGACGTGTACGCGTGATGTCACAGACTGTTAGGAAATATTAGCGCTGCACGAACACAGCTAAAAGTCATCTGCTTTAACCGCATAATTACACAGTATTTTTGACATCTGTGTTGCTGAATCTTTTGCAATTTGTTTAATTAATAATGGAGAAGTTAAAGTAGAAAGATGGCATTGGGAAGATTTAGCCTTTAGCCACACAAACACGGTGATTCCTTGTTTAAAATTCCCGAAGGTGAAACTTTACTATGGATCAGAGCGGTCAAGCGAACATGGATCCTGACCACTTGTCAACCAGCAGTTTTCGGTGAGAAAATTGTGGTAAAAAGTCGCCTATTACCGGAGATCAGCTGAGCTTGTGTCTTCCGTACAGTTGCCGACGACTTCCATCAGACACTGGCATCAACACACCCTTCCAACTATCAGGTACTATCAAACTCACTAAACCTCTAGCAACACAATAGAAAGATAAGGGATTTCCCAGAACTATTCTAGTAAATGTGTCTAAAAACATCTGAATCCGTCCCAATGCAATTGCTTTTTTATTTTTAACTTGGTTTTTATTTTTTCTAGTCCGTCGCTATAAATATCCTCAAACACAAATCTTTCATCCTCGCTCAAAATTTTCGTTTTCTTGGTCCCAATATCTCTTTATGTTGGAGGCTCCCAATAAAAACAATGTGAGGATGTCAGGAGCCATCAAAGGGTGACGTCATCGTCTGCAACTTCCGGTACAGGCAAGGCTTTTCTGTTAGCGACCAAAAGTTGCGAACTTTATTGTCGATGTTCTCTACTAAATCCTTTCAGCAAAAATATGGCAATATCGCGAATTGATCAAGTATGACACATAGAATGGACCTGCTATCCCCGTTTAAATAAGAATAATCTCATTTCAGTAGGCCTTTAAACAAGTTGAAAAACTTATTGGGGTGTTACCATTTAGTGGTCAATTGTACGGAATATGTACTGTACTGTGCAATCTACTAATAAAAGTATCAATCAATCAATCTTTTTTAAGTCGGGGTCCACGGTAATCAATTCTTCTTTAGTGACTCACATATCAATGCTGCATTTTATAGGCATTGTAGTTCAACGTATTATCAATCAATCAATGTATTTTATTTCGGCAATCTTCACATAAAACAAAGAAGAAAAAAAAAAAAAAAACACTCATTTGAGCAATGATTGAGCCGAAAGGGTGTAGGTTGAAGCAACGCTTATATAAACCTACCCCATCACAACAAGAACAAGGTTCAAAATATATAAAATCTAAAACATGCTTCACATATATTACTTTTTTTTAAACAATATATAAGCAACATATATGTAGCACACGTCTCATATACACAGTTTAACATTTAAATCAAACATATACATTTGTACACTTATATATATATATTATATATACACAATTTATTTAAATTCCATATAAAGTGGTAATATATACATTTTAATATAACCTATTGGTATAATTATGAAATCATAAATTGTATTTATATACATATATATTATTGTCTTTCTAAAACAATGTTTGCTCTTCTTTCTTATATTTACTAATGATAAATGATTTAAAAAGCTTTTTAAACTGGTTTATGTTGGTGTTGTGTCTTATTTCATCCTTTAAACAGTTCCATATTTTAACCCCTGCTATTGTTATACTCATTCGTTTCTGCGTTGTTCTACAATATTGGATCTTAAAAAGTAGTTCTCCTCTTAAATTATAATTCCCTTCTCTTTGTAAAAATCTTCTCTGTAACCCTGTTGGAAGTAAATCTTTACTTGCTTTATAAATCATTTGGGCAGTCTTGAGTTGGATGAGAGCTGGTAGTTTTAAATCAAATGTTTTTATAAATAATCCATTAGTGTGTTCTCGGGGTCCTGTGTTATGTATCAGTCTGATGGCCCTGTCTGATATTATTGATCATTTTACTACACATTGTAGTTCAATGTATTATATATTATTGATCATTTTACTACACATTGTAGTTCAACGTATTATATATTATTGATCATTTTACTACACATTGTAGTTCAACGTATAAATGATCAATAATATTATTGATCATTTTGCTACACATTGTAGTTCAACGTATTATGTTATTGATCATTTTGCTACACATTGTAGTTCAACGTATTATATATTATTGATCATTTTGCTACACATTGTAGTTCAACGTATTATATATTATTGATCATTTTGCTACACATTGTAGTTCAACGTATTATGTTATTGATCATTTTACTACACATTGTAGTTTAATGTATTATATATTATTGATCATTTTACTACACATTGTAGTTCAACGTATTATATATTATTGATCATTTTGCTACACATTTACAAGGCGCCTCAATACACATTGTTGGTAGCAATTATGCTAACGTTAGCTTCAGAGATTCCTTACCATTAAAAAAATGGGTTGTGTGGAATTGTGTCTCAACTGATAATTATATGGATTATTTTAAATAACGCACATTTATCTTTACATGTAAAACGTGAAGTTATCATTGCAAAAGTAACCAACACGTCTTGTGTCACTTATTGATGACATGTAGCTTAGCATTTGAACAAATGCCGTTTATGTATCACTACGGCATCTCTTGCGACGACAATATATGTGACATCTTACAGGCCGGGCCATAAACTATCTCTCGAAGTGAGTAAAATGTGGGCCGACAAGCGGATGGACTTGATGATGAGTGGATTTTATTTGTACTTTAGCTAGCAAGACTCACCATCTTGACGGCAGGCTCGCTCGGCGACGTAGAAAAGGAGGAAGGACCGGCAGGCGACCGGGTTAATGCCTGTCCGAAAAGCGGGCGGGTGCCTCGTAGATGTGCCTGACAGAAAAGCACAACAATACTAAAACGTTAACTTTTTGCCACAAATGAAACATTCGCATGTGTTTTGTGTTATGGACTCAGTGTGGAAACGCTTGGATTATTCCTTAAAATCTTCCAGTTCCATTCACACATTTTAAAAACACTTTAAGACCAATGTCTTGAAAAAATATATCACTCTTGAATCAACATTGTATTAATACTATGATTATTGTTAATTAAAAACTAAATGTGGGATATATATTGTTAAGATTGTATATATCCACGCTCTTACTCAGAGGTAGGATGTTGTAGCGCATGTTATCCCCTTGAGGGCGCTCTGGTACTGTGTAGTGCTTAACACAGAAGCAGTTGTGTGTTCAACAGAAGAAGAGAATAAAAGTCTCCTCGGTGAGAGGAGAGACATGCACCTGGGGATAGGTTGATTGGCAACACTAAATTGGCCCTAGTGTGTGAATGTGAGTGTGAATGTTGTCTGTCTATCTGTGTTGGCCCTGCGATGAGGTGGCGACTTGTCCAGGGTGTACGCCGCCTTCCGCCCGATTGTAGCTGAGATAGGCGCCAGCGCCCCCCGCAACCCCAAAAGGGAATAAGCGGTAGAAAATGTATGGATGGATGGACGGTGAGAGGACGTTGATGGGGCGGTCTCGGTGTCGGTGGTTGGCCAGAGTCGGAGACCATTGGTGGAAGCTTCCGGAAGGAGAGACGCGGAACTACCAAACATTTGGAGTGAATTTGGCGGCGGCGAGAGTGTCTAAATCTGTTTTGGCGGTTGAGCATGAGCTGTTTTGTGACTGGATCGAGATGGAAGGGGATAGTGACGGGATGTACGAGGATAGTATGGAAATGGATAGGACTAGAGGGGAGAGAGGAAAGAAGGGGAGAGGAGGGAGTGAAGGAAAGTCGAGTGCTAAAAGAGTGCATGAAGACGATGAAGAGGTTGATAAGAGGAAAAGGGTTATGGTAGATGAATATAAGATCATTTATACATTTAAATCAAACCAAGATATGAATGACATTAGTTTGATGACACTGGTTAAGGCAGGGGTGCCCATTACGTCGATCGCGAGCTACCAGTCGACCGCGGGGGGTGTGTCAGTCGATCTCCAGCCAGGCTTTTAAAAAAAATAGACCTAAAAATTTGTGATCATCAATCTTCACCAAGACGTCACTTAAATGACATTCACGGTACCGGAGGGTCTTGTGAGATGACGCTGGCTGCTGCAAGATCATTATTATGAAAATATGACCGAGAGGAAGGCGAGAAACACTTTTTATTTCAACAGACTCTCGCGCCGTACCTTCCGTCAAAACTCTAAAGGCCGACTGCACATTTCCTATCTTCACAATAAAAGCCCTGCTTCATGCTGCCTGCGCTAACTAAATACAGAGTCTCGGAAAACTGGCGTGCACAAGCGATCCCTCAGAAAGCTGGCGTGCACATCGCTTGTGCACGCCAGCTTTCCGAGACTCTTATTTTGTTAGCGCAGGCAGCATGAAGCAGGGCTTTTATTGTGAAGATAGGAAATGTGCAGTCTGCCTTTGGAGTTTTGACGGAAGGGACGGCGCGAGAGTCTGTTGAAATAAAAAGTGTTTCTCGCCTTCCTCTCTGTCATTTTTTCATAATAATGAACTGGCAGCAGCCAGCGTCATCTCACAAGACCCTCGGGTGCCGTGAATGTCAATCAAGCAAGCTACGGAATTTGCCGCCAATGTTTTTTTTGTAAAGTGTATGGAAGCTGGATGAATTAGATGCCAAAAACCAACCACTTTCATGTGGTATTGTACAGAAAGGACCACTTTTTTTCTCCTCCATTTGAAAATGTGGGCGTTATCATCATTACTGTCTGATTCCAATCAATGCAAGTCATCAGAATCAGGTAATACACCAACTTATATTCTTGTCTTCGTGAAAGAAAGACATCTATATGTGTTACACATGCTTGTATTATCATTAAACACATTTAACTTGTTTACAAAAATGTCTCTTTCATAAATAAATGAATATAAATGATATATATAAATGAGGTAGATCCCCTCGAGTTGGTCGATTGAAAAGTAGCTCGCCTGCAGAAAAAGTGTGGGCACCCCTGGTGTATACAATTGAACTATGAATTCATATTGTGTATAATGTGTATTCATAATATGTTGTGCAAAGGACATTTCATAATTTTCGGAAGTTCATTTTGTACTTGATATTGTTTATAAGGTTAGGCGCAATAAGTGTTCAACTTCAGCCTAAACCCTTTCCGTCTGCAACATTTTCATTTGCATTTTCAATCCATGAATGTACAACTGTTTGTTTATTTCGTTGACCATTGACCGAAGAACAATAATAAACTAAACTAACTCAAATAAATTACAAGGTGGGACTATTTGATTTAATTTTCAGTCATTTGCGTCAGGGAATGCAACTCTTAGGAATGACACTGTTGGCAGGCCTTTTGGTTTGCGAAATCGTTTTTTTACTTGAAAAATAAAATTTTCGCCCATATGACGCACTTGTCAAACTCAAGGCCGGCGAACGCCCGGAAATAATGAGTTGCAGATAGTAATAAAGCACTTAATCTTTTCTCACTAAATGTATTTTTTTTCTGTTTTGACATTAAAAATACATGTGCTGCATACATCTGCATATCTTTTACACTTTAATGATGTCTAATAATGCAACAAAGCATTATATTATCATATATTATATACATTTTGGTCATTTTTCAACCAATATTCTACAACACAAATACAATGTTGAAACAACATGCTTTTTCCATCCATCCATTTTCTACCGCTTATTCCCTTTTGGGGTCGCGGGGGGCGCGGGCGCCTATTTCAGCTACAATCGGGCGGAAGGCGGGGTACACCCTGGACAAGTCGCCACCTCATCGCAGCAACATGCTTTTTGTGACATTGATTAAACGTTGTCAACATGCTTTTTGACAACGTTTAATCAATGTCAGGTTGTGACGTTGATTTGACCATTGAATTTTGGTCATTTCCCAACAAAAATACAACGTTGAAAAAACATACTTTTTCAATCAATTAATCAATCAATCAATCAATGTTAATTTATTTAGCCCTAAATCACAAATGTCTCAAAGGGCTGCACAAAACACCAAGAGGTGGGTGGGGACATATTGTTGTTGTTTTTTTCTTTGTCATGAAAAAGGGAGGTTTTTGTCATTAAAAGGGGAGGTTTTTTGGGTTGGTGCACTAATTGTAAGTGTATTTTGTGTTTTTTTATGTTGATTTAATAATAAAAAAAATAAAAAAGTATTAAAACAAGTATATAATAAAAAAATATTCTGCGGCCCGGTACCAATCAAGCCCGGTGGTTGGGGACCACTGCCCTAATCAATCAATCAATCAATGTTAATTTATTTAGCCCTGAATCACAAGTGTCTCAAAGGGCTGCACAAAACACCAAGAGGTGGGTGGGGACGTTTTATTATTATTTTTTTTTCTTTGTCATGAAAAAGGGAGGTTTTTGTCATTAAAAGGGGAGGTTTTTTGGGTTGGTGCACTAATTGTAAGTGTATTTTGTGTTTTTTTATGTTGACTTAATAATTAAAAAAAAATAAAAAAATATTAAAATAAGTATATAATAAAAAAAATATTCTGCGGCCCGGTACCAATCGAGCCCGGTGGTTGGGGACCACTGCCCTAATCAATCAATCAATCAATCAATCAATGTTAATTTATTTAGCCCTGAATCACAAATGTCTCAAAGGGCTGCACAAAACACCAAGAGGTGGGTGGGAACGTATTTTATTTATTTTTTTGTCATGAAAAAGGGAGGTTTTTGTCATTAAAAGGGGAGTTTTTTTGGGTTGGTGCACTAATTGTAAGTGTATTTTGTGTTTTTTTATGTTGACTTCCATCCATCCATCCATTTTCTAGCGCTTATTCCCTTTCGGGGTCGCGGGGGCGCTGGCGCCTATTAATAATAAAAAAAATTAAAAAATATTAAAATAAGTATATAATAAAAAAATATTCTGCGGCCCGGTGGTTGGGGACCACTGCCCTAATCAATCAATCAATCAATCAATGTTAATTTATTTAGCCCTGAATCACAAGTGTCTCAAAGGGCTGCACAAAACACCAAGAGGTGGGTGGGGACGTATTATTATTATTTTTTTTCTTTGTCATGAAAAAGGGAGGTTTTTGTCATTAAAAGGGGAGGTTTTTTGGGTTGGTGCACTAATTGAAAGTGTATTTTGTGTTTTTTTATGTTGATATAATAATTTAAAAAAATATATATATTTAAAAAAAGTATATAATAAAAAAATATTCTGCGGCCCGGTACCAATCGAGCCCGGTGGTTGGGGACCACTGCCCTAATCAATCAATCAATCAATCAATGTTAATTTATTTAGCCCTAAATCACAAGTGTCTCAAAGGGCTGCACAAAACACCAAGTCGCTAGAAGTCAGCAGATGACGTCTTTGCCTGATTTGCATAATTGATTGTGACGGACGCTGTAGGAGAGAAGAAATAAGGCGAGTTTAAATCAATGTTGAATTTGTTGAAAAATACAAATGAACATTTTTCAGTTGATTCTTGGGTTGTATTCTTGCGGTTTAAACACATTTTGTTCTGTATTCTTTTTAGTTGTCACTTGCGGTAGCTGCAGACATGTTTCTTACTGTTACTCTGCAGTCATGGGACTTATTGCTTTCTGTCCGTAAAAAGACGGGCAATGACGTCACCGAGTGTTATCGACACATTTAACGATCCTTTCTTGTTGACAGTGTCGTTGCACCCTGGCCCCAACGATACATTTTTCCAATACAATCTTTGAAATGTAATACATCTGTTCCAGGTTCAAACCTTTTCCACCTTTTAAACTGTGAGTGAGTGAGTGAGTGAGTGAGTGAACACACATTGTTTCTCTTCAACTAAAACATACTAACAGCTAAAGCAGGGGTGCCCATTACGTCGATCGCGAGCTACCAGTCGACCGCGGGGGGTGTGTCAGTCGATCTCCAGCCAGGCTTTTAAAAAAAATACACCTAAAAATGAGTGATCATCAATCTTCACCAAGACGTCACTTAAATGACATTCACGGTACCGGAGGGTCTTGTGAGATGACGCTGGCTGCTGCAAGATCATTATTATGAAAATATGACCGAGAGGAAGGCGAGAAACACTTTTTATTTCAACAGACACTCGCGCCGTACCTTCCGTCAAAACTCTAAAGGCCGACTGCACATTTCCTATCTTCACAATAAAAGCCCTGCTTCATGCTGCCTGCGCTAACTAAATACAGAGTCTCGGAAAACTGGCGTGCACAAGCGATCCCTCAGAAAGCTGGCGTGCACATCACTTGTGCACGCCAGCTTTCCGAGACTCTTATTTTGTTAGCGCAGGCAGCATGAAGCAGGGCTTTTATTGTGAAAATAGGAAATGTGCAGTCGGCCTTTAGAGTTTTGACGGAAGGGACGGCGCGAAAGTCTGTTGAAATAAAAAGTGTTTCTCGCCTTCCTCTCCGTCATTTTTTCATAATAATGAACTGGCAGCAGCCAGCGTCATCTCACAAGACCCTCGGGTGCCGTGAATGTCAATCAAGCAAGCTACGGAATTTGCCGCCAATGTTTTTCTTGTAAAGTGTATGGAAGCTGGATGAATTAGATGCCAAAAACCAACCACTTTCATGTGGTATTGTACAGAAAGGACAACTTTTTTTCTCCTCCATTTGAAAATGTGGGCGTTATCATCATTACTGTCTGATTCCAATCAATGCAAGTCATCAGAATCAGGTAATACACCAACTTATATTCTTGTCTTCGTGAAAGAAAGACATCTATATGTGTTACACATGCTTGTATTGTCATTAAACACATTTAACTTGTTTACAAAAATGTCTCTTTCATAAATAAATAAATATAAATGATATATATAAATGAGGTAGATACCCTCGAGTTGGTCAATTGAAAAGTAGCTCGCCTGCAGAAAAAGTATGGGCACCCCTGAGCTAAAGTGTAAAAAAGAGCCCAATGATTTTTTTGCAGGTGTGAATTATAGTGAAGTGAAATATGCAAAAGAAATCATGTGATGGACTAAGTGAAGCTTGTCTGAAAAGCCCAGGAGACTACAACATAAAAAGTCTAGATTTGCGTATCTCATTCACAACTCCAGTGAGGGTTGGACTCCGCCAAGGCTGTCCTTTGTCACCGATTCTGTTCATAACTTTTATGGACAGAATTTCTAGGCGCAGTCAAGGCGTTGAGGGGTTCCGGTTTGGTAACCGCAGGATTAGGTCTCTGCTTTTTGCAGATGATGTGGTCCTGATGGCTTCATCTGACCGGGATCTTCAGCTCTCGCTGGATCGGTTCTCAGCCGAGTGTGAAGCGACCGGAATGAGAATCAGCACCTCCAAGTCCGAGTCCATGGTTCTCGCCCGGAAAAGGGTGGAGTGCCATCTCCGGGTTGGGGAGGAGCCCCTGCCCCAAGTGGAGGAGTTCAAGTACCTAGGAGTCTTGTTCACGAGTGAGGGAAGAGTGGATCGTGAGATCGACAGGCGGATCGGTGCGGCGTCTTCAGTAATGCGGACGTTGTACCGATCCGTTGTGGTGAAGAAGGAGCTGAGCCGGAAGGCAAAGCTCTCAATTTACCGGTCGATCTACGTTCCCATCCTCACCTATGGTCATGAGCTTTGGGTCATGACCGAAAGGATAAGATCACGGGTACAAGCGGCCCAAATGAGTTTGGGTCTCTCCCTTAGAGATAGGGTGAGAAGCTCTGCCATCCGGGAGGAACTCAAAGTAAAGCCGCTGCTCCTCCACATGGAGAGGAGCCAGATGAGGTGGTTCGGGCATCTGGTCAGGATGCCACCCGAACGCCTCCCTAGGGAGGTGTTTAGGGCACGTCCAACCGGTAGGAGGCCACGGGGAAGACCCAGGACACGTTGGGAAGACTATGTCTCCCGGCTGGCCTGGGAACGCCTCGGGATCCCCCGGGAAGAGCTAGACGAAGTGGCTGGGGAGAGGGAAGTCTGGGTTTCTCTGCTTAGGCTGTTGCCCCCGCGACCCGACCTCGGATAAGCGGAAGATGATGGATGGATGGATGGATGGATTCACAACTCCAGACTTTGACCATTTTAACCCATTTTCTTTTCGATGGCAGTTGTCTTTCGAAGGAGCCTCAACCTTCAGCCCCAAACCTTTGGAGACGAGCAGCATTACCTTGACATGGGATCAGCGTGTGAGTAATCACAAGCATAGTCCTTACTTGGTCAGCAGTTTGCTCATTTCACTGTTACTTCTGCACAGGCTATGGCTGAAAGGTTGGCTGAAAAGGACCACAATTCCTGGGCTCAGAGGAAGAAGCTGGAAGGTAGAATAATCGTCTCTCGGCTCTCCTTTTATAGAGCCTCATCTTTCTCATGCTCCACATATCTGATGCTTGCCGATGCTTTGGGCTGATTGCACTTCATCAAGTTTGACATTCACAATGTGAAATATGGGCAAGAGTTTGTGTTCCAAAGATCTGAGAGCAGATAGGGACGGCGTGGCGCAGTGGGAGAGTGGCCGTGCGCAACCCGAGGGTCCCGGGTTCAAATCCCACCTAGTACCAACCTCGTCACGTCCGTTGTGTCCTGAGCAAGACACTTCACCCTTGCTCCTGATGGGTTCTGGTTGGCGCCTTGCATGGCAGCTCCCTCCATCAGTGTGTGAATGTGTGTGTGAATGGGTAAATGTGGAAGTAGTGTCAAAGCGCTTTGAGTACCTTCAAGGTAGAAAAGCGCTATACAAGTACAACCCATTTATAGATTTGGAAGGAGCAAGATACCGTGAAGATTCACATTCATTCATTCATTCATTCATTGTTTTCTCAGGCTAAAGAAGTAAGTAATTGCACAATCCTCACTGAACAATTTTGCCATTGGCCCTTTGGAAGGAGACCTTGGTCTCTATTAGCAGACCTTGAAAGGTTTCTTCATTAGACTGAAGAAACAGCAGGAGGTCCGACATTAAAATCTTCTCGCTAGTTTGAGCAAGTATTTCATTTCGAGTCTTCTTTTACGAGACACCAAGGACATGACAAGAAATTGATCTTGAATCCTGTAATGTGTTTGAAAGCATCAATTTATCTCATGACTGGACAAAGTCAAACCTTCTCTGGAATTGGGATTGGCATTTCTTGCTGTCCTGCTAGTTATTTGAATTTGATTGACTCCTGATCGGAGCAACATTATGTTATCAGCAGCGTTATTGCTTGTTTGGGCATTTTTGCCATTTTGCGTCGACATAGTGAGTCAGTTGATTTGGTTTAGGTGTTCCGCTGAATGCCTGCATTGGGCATCAGCGGTCCTATTAGACCAGGGGTGCCCACACTTTTTCTGCAGGCGAGCTACTTTTCAATTGACCAACTCGAGGGGATCTACCTCATTTATATATATCATTTATATTTATTTATTTATGAAAGAGACATTTTTGTAAACAAGTTAAATGTGTTTAATGATAATACAAGCATGTGTAACACATATAGATGTCTTTCTTTCACAAAGACAAGAATATAAGTTGGTGTATTACCTGATTCTGATGACTTGCATTGATTGGAATCAGACAGTAATGATGATAACGCCCACATTTTCAAATGGAGGAGAAAAAAAGTTGTCCTTTCTGTACAATACCACATGAAAGTGGTTGGTTTTTGGCATCTCATTCATCCAGCTTCCATACACTTTACAAGAAAAACATTGGCGGCAAATTCCATAGCTTGCTTGATTGACATTCACGGCACCCGAGGGTCTTGTGAGATGACGCTGGCTGCTGCCAGTTCATTATTATGAAAAAATGACAGAGAGGAAGGCGAGAAACACTTTTTATTTCAACAGACTTTTGCGCCGTCCCTTCCGTCAAAACTCTAAAAGGCCGACTGCACATTTCCTATCTTCACAATAAAAGCCCTGCTTCATGCTGCCTGCGCTAACAAAATAAGAGTCTCGGAAAGCTGGCGTGCACAAGTGATGTGCACGCCAGCTTTCTGAGGGATCGCTTGTGCACGCCAGTTTTCCGAGACTCTGTATTTAGTTAGCGCAGGCAGCATGAAGCAGGGCTTTTATTGTGAAGACAGGAAATGTGCAGTCGGCCTTCGGAGTTTTGACGGAAGGGACGGCGCGAAAGTCTGTTGAAATAAAAAGTGTTTCTCGCCTTCCTCTCGGTCATATTTTCATAATAATGATCTTGCAGCAGCCAGCGTCATCTCACAAGACCCTCCGGTACCGTGAATGTCATTTAAGTGACGTCTTGGTGAAGATTGATGATCACTCATTTTTAGGTCTATTTTTTTTAAAAGCCTGGCTGGAGATCGACTGACACACCCCCCGCGGTCGACTGGTAGCTCCCGGTCAACGTAATGGGCACCCCTTTTTTATTTCTAGTAAATTAAAGCAGCAGAAGAGTGGAAAAACTAGTTGACTTTATATGCTTAATTGTGTTTCATTGTATCCATTAAACTATATCCAGTTGTGTTTACAATCCTCAAAGTATGTAAACATCACAAAATGTCACAAATTCAGTCGGCCATTTGGAATATTCCGGTTTGAATACCTTCGGCAATTTCCGTAGATTCTGCGTCGCTGTAGTAAGACTTCTGCACTTTGAGTATATTATTAGATGAGTCATACTGGAAATACACACACATTAAAAAGAGTTGTGCTGTTTAACATTCACAATCTTTATGTAGGACAAGAACACACATGTTTGGCTTTTAATTGCATTGGAAATGGTAAATAAATATGTAACAATGGAGTCAGTCATCAGATGGAGGGTCCTCTCTAAAAACCTCCAGAAAGTGCCAACAATCCTCCATTTAGCTGAAAATGAACCAAAAATGAGTGATATTGTTATTATGGGCGCTGACGCAGACAGACTATTTTACTGGTGCATTGATAGCAATGAGCTAATGCTGCTAGTGTTGACACGCTGAGGCTGCTTCTGTTTGCTCTCAAACTTGCTAAAAGTCAATTCTAGATTCTAAGTCATGCATTTCTCACTTGCTAGTAGAGAAATGTGGCTGCTACACTTTCACATCCCCAGAGATGACGAAAAAGACACATTTGCACAGCAACTTTGTAGTACCCTTCTTGAGGATTGTGATTGAGTCTTCATCTAAACAGAATTATGTGAGCACCTTGTCTGTTGGCATCCCAGCGAGAGTGGAAATATTACACTAAGTGTTTGGTTTATTATGGTTAGTTTGTATGTTTTATCACATAACAATGCTGCTAATGCTACAGTGTCACAATAAAAAATACATCCGGGTAGCATTTGGCTTTCTTCAACTCATTGCTCATCTTCTTTGTGTTCAGGCTCAAAAATGTAAGGTTCTGGATTATAATTTTCACCAAATGAATCTTTGTTGGCTCTCACAAAGTCTGCTTGATTAGCATTACTGTTGATGGGGAAGTGATCAGTTGTTGCTACCTCCACATCATTGCTGATAAACTCTTAAAATGGCTCAGGAATCTCTGTGAGATTGATACTATTTTGAGCATATCTATTTATTCGCAAACTTTGGAAGTCTTTTAGTGTCTTACATCAGATACAAATGTTAATAGCTTCAATATAGAGGCAACTTGGTTTTCCACTCTACTGCTACTTTAACGTTCTTAGTTTCCACCCAGAGAGAAGTGAGATTGATTAGGGTTTATTCCAATAATGTGCTCAAAGGTCAGAGTAGGGAATTCCACTCATCTGAAAGTGGAATTAAAAGCCAACATTGTAAAATTGTCCTAAGTCATTAGTGAAAGGTCTTTGACTATTTTTATTGTTGGACCCTTGTGTATCTTCAGGGGGTAATGGGCACACCATCCTCGTGCCCTATGACTATTTTTATTCTTTGACCCTTGCGTATCTTCAGTGGGTAGTGGGCACGAGTCTTTGTAGTCTTTGTTTGTTTACTTCCCGCTTGCGCCATCCTAGTCACTGCCATTGTGTCCTTGGGCAAGACACTTGAGCCACCTGCTTCAAATGGAACTTAGATATTGGGATTCACTATGTTAAGCGCTTTGAGTCACTAGAGAAAAGCGCTATATAAATGTAATTCACTTCACTTCACTTCCTACTAAAAGACAAGTTGTCTAGTATGTTCAACATTTTATTTAAGGATCAAATGACAATAATAAACATATGTTTCATGTACACTAAGATTGTTTGGTCCAAATAAAGCCAATAATGCCTTTTTGTGTGGTGCCCTTTATTTAGAAAAGCATCAGAGTACCAAAAAGTATGAAAATCCATTTTGGTGGCGGGACAAGAGACAAGACTAGCGCCCGACAGATATTGCGTTGGCCACTGCCCTCCGACTTGTGACTCTGACTTGACCCTTCTATTATGTTGAGGGTCAATTTGACCCATTTCAGTTTTTGTGTTGATCAAAGTACTGGTTATCCTTTCTTTTTCTTGCTGAAATTTGGTGACTTTTCCTCATCTAGGGTCATGAACTGGTGTGTAAAATCTGGACACTTTGTTGAATAGTGGAATGTCTTGCAGAGTTTGTATACAAAGATGATGTTGCGGGTCATTTTGACCCGACACTTTAATGTGGGTAAATAGCCAAAATAAACAAGTCTCTTTGATGTACTTTTTACTTTGATGTACAATTGTTTGTATTTTGATTGCCTCTGAGACCCAGAGCCAAGTGTGTGAAGAGAGGGAACTTTCTCACACTTGTCCTTGTCACTGTTCTCATGTCATCTCTTTGACAAACTCACCAAAAATGAGCTCCAGAAGGATGACATCTGAGGAGACAAGGACAAGTGTGAGAAAGTTCCCTCTCTTCACACACCTGGCTCTGGGTCTCAGAGACAATCAAAATACAAACAATTGTACGTCAAAGTAAAAAGTACATCAAAGAGACGTGTTTATTTTTGGATCCGAACAGCTATTTACCCACATTAAAGCGCCTGGGTCAAAATGACTCGCAACATCATATTTTTATACAAACTCTGCACAAACATTCCACTACACAACAAAGTGTCCAGATTTACACACCAGTTCATGACCCTAGATGAGCAAAAGTCACCAGATTTCAGCAAGAAAAAGAAAGGATAACCAGTACTTTGATCAACACAAAAACTGAAATGGGTCAAATTGACCCTTAACATAATACAATTAGAATAAAAAATGTATTGTATGTCACTCTACCAACCGGCATAGCTCGGTTGGTAGAGTGGCCGTGCCAGCAACTTGAGGGTTGCAGGTTCGATTCCCGCTTGTGCCATCCTAGTCACTGCCGTTGTGTCCTTGGGCAAGACACTTTACCCACCTGCTCCCAGTGCCACCCACACTGGTTTAAATGTAACTTAGATATTGGGTGTCACTATGTAAAGCGCTTTGAGTCACTTGAGAAAAGCGCTATATAAATATAATTCACACTTCACTTCACTTTTCTAAATGCTTATATAACCTAAAATAAAATTGTTATTGGTTTAACCTGTTTTCTTGACTGTTTTGAGTGCATTTACACATTACGGGTCAAAACGACCCGCAACATAATCAATGTCATTTTTTTCAAACATAATACAAGGGTTAAAAAACAAAAAACAAAAAACAAAGCCTGTTTGGTTCTGGAGGCTTGAATGTGTACTTTGCTGAATGTTGCTCTGCAGGGATGGCAAGGACGCGGATGTCGATTTCCCAGCCAGCGCCAAGTGTTTTGGTGCCACTCTCCTCCTGCGCCTGCTGTCTTCCACCGAAGAGGCCCAGGAACACATGTTGGAACTGGGTGAGCTTTTTAACCAAGTCTTCCAGTCCGTGAGAATATTGGCACAACATGACGACACCCCAGCATTTACCTGATGTAACTGTGAACATTGACACTTCTTCTGAGAAATCCTTTGGATCTGAGGCATCCTAACCTGGTTTGAAATAGGAAGTTTTCTTGAACGTGTGTACACATATGAGAATTTATTTTCCCCACAGAGGTGATGCAAGCCAGAGGACAGACTTCCAAAGGAGAGGCAGCGTCACACCAGCAACCTGTCCACTTTTTCCTGAAGGTTTGATTTTTACTATCTGACAGGCAAGTTTTATTTTTCATGCAGAGCCTGAAGTTAGGATTCTCAATTATGCCATCCAATTAGTTTTGTTAAACGGTTGCTAAGGGTAATGCCTTCCCTGAAAAATCCTTTGTGGCTGCCTAATTTAAGAAATCCATGTGGGTGTGTCCATTACCTTCATGACATCGATTAAAGCTTCCTACGCCGTTCTGCCTCGGAGCAGGCGGCTAATGGAAAGAGATATTTTTACACTGACGAGTGGCGCCCAGTCGTGCCTCACATGGAACATGTTGCTATTTACACAGCCGGTCTTTGTCTTACATCCAACTTTTCCTACACTGCTGCTCTCAGCGCTGCCACACCCTGGTCTGGTCGCCAGCCAATCACAGACCAACACACTACACCAGGGGTGCCCACACTTTTTCTGCAGGCGAGCTACTTTTCAATTGACCAACTCGAGGGGATCTACCTCATTTATATATATCATTTATATATATTTATTTATGAAAGAGACATTTTTGTAAACAAGTTAAATGTGTTTCATGATAATACAAGCATGGGTAACACATATAGATGTCTTTCTTTCAAAAGACAAGAATATAAGTTGGTGTATTACCTGATTCTGATGACTTGCATTGATTGGAATCAGACAGTAATGATGATAACGCCCACATTTTCAAATGGAAGAGAAAAAAAAGTTGTCCTTTCTGTACAATACCACATGAAAGTGGTTGGTTTTTGGCATCTAATACATCCAGCTTCCATACACTTTACAAGAAAAACATTGGCGGCAAATTCCGTAGCTTGCTTGATTGACATTCACGGCACCCGAGGGTCTTGTGAGATGACGCTGGCTGCTGCCAGTTCATTATTATGAAAAAATGACAGAGAGGAAGGCGAGAAACACTTTTTATTTCAACAGACTTTCGCGCCCTCCCTTCCGTCAAAACTCTAAAGGCCGACTGCACATTTCCTATCTTCACAATAAAAGCCCTGCTTCATGCTGCCTGCGCTAACAAAATAAGAGTCTCGGAAAGCTGGCGTGCACAAGTGATGTGCACGCCAGCTTTCTGAGGGATCGCTTGTGCACGCCAGTTTTCCGAGACTCTGTATTTAGTTAGCGCAGGCAGCATGAAGCAGGGCTTTTATTGTGAAGATAGGAAATGTGCAGTCGGCCTTTAGAGTTTTGACGGAAGGTACGGCGCGAGAGTCTGTTGAAATAAAAAGTGTTTCTCACCTTCCTCTCGGTCATATTTTCATAATAATGATCTTGCAGCAGCCAGCGTCATCTCACAAGACCCTCCGGTACCGTGAATGTCATTTAAGTGACGTCTTGGTGAAGATTGATGATCACTAATTTTTCGGTCTGTTTTTTTTTAAAGCCTGGCTGGAGATCGACTGACACACCCCCCGCGGTCGATGTAATGGGCACCCCTGGTCTAGACGATAAGTCAGATATGTGACTTATCCCCCCCCTCCCCCGAAATAGACGTAGCAGTGGTTTTAGGTTTGTTTTCTAACAAGTTTCAGCACATTTTGGAACGTCCTCTTTTATTTTCCAAATGTGGACGTATCTGCTTGATCACCGACAGAGGACTTCACCCTGGGTCAACAGAATGTTCTGGAATGATGTCTGGCGGATGCAACACAACTGCTCACATCTGCAAATGAGGAGCAAAGTACGGACCTCGTCACTCATATTGGGTCGGAGCAAGCGTGCGGAGTGTCATTTGCAGCCATCATGTGAAGGACTCTGGCCTCAAAGAGCTTTAGATGGAAAAAGATGTCTAGGCTTAAGGCAAATACAATCCCGGAAATTAGGAGCAGCATCCAGGGGAGAAAGACTGAGTCAGAACCTGCGGGAAAATGGAGAAAGAAGAGCAGACCCGGCACTCAAAATGAGAGGATAATGAGACAAGCTGCTGGTATTCTCTTCTACTGATGTTTTCCTCCAGATGCTGGAGGGGACACGAGGAAACAGGCTATGGCGTCTGAAAAAGGGGAAATGGATGAACTATTGATTCTTTTATATTTCCATCCATCCATCCATTTTTCTACCGCTTATTCCCTTTGGGGTGGCGGGGGGCGCTGGTGCCTATCTCAGCTACAATCGGACGGAAGGCGGGATACACACTGGACAAGTCGCCATCTCATTGCAGTCTGCTATATTTTGTTTTAGCTAATGATGTTAGCCATATCAGTTTTGAAGTAATCATGGACCAGGGCTACAAAAACATGCAAAATAACGTCCATACCCACACTGTCTACGCGGGGAAATGACAACATCACACCGTGTTGGAGGCTCCCCACTTAGTTCTCTGCACAGGACTCCAAACCTGAGTCAGCCTGCATGTGTTCTTACTAACATGGAAGTAGAAAGTTACTGTTTTTTGTTGTTCAGTGATCCCTGAAACTAATCATCTCTTTTGGAATGTGACACTTGATTGGTGATTGGTGCCATTTGTTCTCTTTTCACAGGTGGTCCTTCCTCTTTTGGAAGAATATGTGAGAAGCCAGCGACTTTATTTCCTGTCGGTGTCCCTCTACTCCGACACCAGGGGAAGCAGTGCCTCCAAAAAGGAGAAGGAAATGATTGTAAGGTATGTATTGCTTGCATATATATATATATATATATATATATATATATATATATATATATATATATATATAAAACTATATGTGTATATATATATATGGATATATATATGTATATATATATGTATATGTATATGTATATATATGTATATATATGTATGTATGTATATGTATATATATATTTATATATATATATGTATATGTATATATATATATGTATATATGTATACGCATATATATATATGTATATATATATATATATGTATATATATATGTATACATATATATATGTATATATACATATATATATATGTATATATATATGTATATATATATATGTGTGTGTATATGTATGTATATGTATGTATATATTTATATGTATATGTATGTATATATATGTATGTATATATATTTATATGTATGTATATATATGTATATACATATGTATATGTGTATGTATATATATGTGTATGTATATATATATATATATATATATATATATATACACAAACCCCGTTTCCATATGAGTTGGTAAATTGTGTTAGATGTAAATATAAACAGAATACAATGATTTGCAAATCATTTTCAACCCATATTCAGTTGAATGCACGACAAAGACAACATATTTTATGTTCAAACTCATAAATAAATGATAAATGGGTTGTACTTGTATAGCGCTTTTCTACCTTCAAGGTACTCAAAGCGCTTTGACACTACTTCCACATTCACCCATTCACACACACATTCACACACTGATGGAGGGAGCTGCCATGCAAGGCGCTAACCAGCACCCATCAGGAGCAAGGGTGAAGTGTCTTGCTCAGGACACAACGGACGTGACGAGGTTGGTACTAGGTGGGATTTGAACCAGGGACCCTCGGGTTGCGCACGGCCACTCTCCCACTGCGCCACTTTCTTTTCTTTTTGCAAATAATATCCATCCCTTCCATCCATTTTCCACCGCTTATTCCCTTTCGGGGTCACGGGGGGCGCTGGCGCCTATCTCAGCTACAATCGGGCGGAAGGCAGGGTACACCCTGGACAAGTCGCCACCTCATCGCAGGGCCAACACAGATAGACAGACAACATTCATACTCATCAACTTAGAATTTCACGGCTGCAACACGTGCCAAAGTAGTTGGGAAAGGGCATGTTCACCACTGTGTACCATTTCCTTTCCTTTTAACAACACTCGTTAATTGTTTGGGAGACACATTTTTTAAGCTTGTCAGGTGGAATTCTTTCCAATTTTTGCTTGATGTACAGCTTAAGTTGTTTAACAGTCCGACGGTCTCCATTTATGGTATTTTTGGCTTCATAATGCGCCACACATTTTCCATGGGAGACAGGTCTGGACTACAGGCAGGCCAGTCTAGTACCCGCACTCTTTTACTATGAAGCCACATTGATGTAACACGTGACTTGGCATTGTCTTGCTGAAATAAGCAGGGGCATCCATGGTAACGCTACTTGGATGGCAACATATGTTGCTCCAAAACCTGTATGTACCTTTCAGCATTAATGGTGCCTTCACAGATGTGTAAGTTAGCCATGCCTTGGGCACTAATGCACCCCCATACCATCACAGATGCTGGCTTTTGAACTTTGCCCCTATAACAATCCGGATGTTTTTTTTCCTCTTTGGTCCCGAGGACACGAAGTCCATAAAAACAAATTGAAATGTGGACTCGTCAGACCACAGAACACTTTTCCATTTTGTATCAGTCCATCTTAGATGATCTCGGGCCCAGCGAAGCCGGCGGCGCTTCTGGGTGTTGTTGATAAACGATTTTCGCCTTGCATAGGAGAGTTTTAACTTGCACTTACAGATGTAGCGACCAACTGTAGTTACTGACAATGGGTTTCTGAAGTGTTCCTGAGCCCGTGTGGTGATATCCTTTACACACTGATGTCGCTTGTTGATGCAGTACAGCCTCAGGGATCGAAGGTCACGGGCTTAGCTCCTTACATGCAGTGATTTCTCCAGATTCTCTGAAACCTTTGATGATATTATGGAGCGTAGCTGTTGAAATCCCTACATTTCTTGCAATTGCACTTTGAGAAAGGTTTTTCTTAAACTGTTTGACTATTTGCTCACGAAGTTGTGGACAAAGGGGTGTACCTCGCCCCATCCTTTCTTGTGAAAGACTGAGCATTTTTTGGGAAGCTGTTTTTATACCCAATCATGGCACCCACCTGTTCCCAATTAGCCTGCACACCTGTGGGATGTTCCAAATAAGTGTTTGATGAGCATTCCTCAACTTTATCAGTATTTATTGCCACCTTTCCCAACTTCTTTGTCACGTGTTGCTGGCATCAAATTCTAAAGTTAATGAATAATTAAAAAAAAAAAGAAATGTTTATGAGTTTGAACATCAAATATGTTGTCTTTGTAGCATATTGAACTGAATATGGCTTGAAAAGGATTTGCAAATCATTGTATTCTGTTTATATTTACATCTAACACAATTTCCCAACTCATATGGAAATGGGGTTTATATATGTATATATATATATATATTAGAGATGCACCGATTAATCGGTAACCGAATATATTCGGCCGAATATGGCAAAAAAAGCCACATTCGGTCTTCGGTGGAATGAGTTAAAAACAAGGCCGAATAGTGGCGTGTGACGCAATTTTTTGACGCGGTGACGTTGGGATATGTTGTGTACCTGTATAAGTGTATGAGGTTACAAGCACACACTTATTGAGATTTAGTGGGGCCTCTGTTTACATTATTAGCCTGTTGTGTAGGCTACCTGTATAAGTGTATGAGGTTACAAGCACACACTTAATTGAGATTTACTTGAGCCTTCTGTTTACATTATTAGCATATCTACTGTGGCTAAGCAGACTTTTGCCAAAAGGACAATAATTCATTTGTTGTGGGTTTATCCACTTTAATGCACTTTATTTTTTTTTGGAATGCATTTTTTGTTTGAAGGTCTAATATAAATGAAAAACTTTGTGCTTTTTTTGAGAAGCAAAGGCTACTGGATTATTAAAAAAATGTCAATATTCAATAAAAAAAATACCTTATTTGAAAAACATGTCTAAATATTTACTCTAGGCTATTTATGCAATATTAAAAAAATTGTGAAAAACTGCATTCATTATTCGGTATTCGGCCTTCGGCCAAGCGTTTAAATTTTATTCGGCTTCGGCCACAAATTAAAACGGCCTTCTTTCATCTCCGCAATATCGCTAAAATTCGCTCCATTCTGTTCACTAAAGACGCCGAGATCATCATCCATGCGTTTGTTACGTCTCGCCTCGATTACTGTAACGTATTATTTTCGGGTCTCCCCATGTCTAGCATTAAAAGATTACAGTTGGTACAAAATGCGGCTGCTAGACTTTTGACAAGAACAAGAAAGTTTGATCATATTACGCCTGTACTGTATATACCTTTATATACATATATACATACATATATACCTATACTGTATATACCTTTATATACATATATACATACATATATACCTATACTGTATATACTTTTATATACATATATACATACATATATACCTATACTGTATATACCTTTATATACATATATACATACATATATACCTATACTGGCTCACCTGCACTGGCTTCCTGTGCACTTAAGATGTGACTTTAAAGTTTTACTACTTACGTATAAAATACTACACGGTCTAGCTCCATCCTATCTTGCCGATTGTATTGTACCATATGTCCCGGCAAGAAATCTGCGTTCAAAGGACTCCGGCTTATTAGTGATCCCCAAAGCCCCAAAAAAGTCTGCGGGCTATAGAGCGTTTTCATTTCGGGCTCCAGTACTCTGGAATGCCCTCCCGGTAACAGTTCGAGATGCTACCTCACTAGAAGCATTTAAGTCTCACCTTAAAACTCATTTGTATGCTCTAGCCTTTAAATAGACTCCCTTTTTAGACCAGTTGATCTGCCGTTTCTTTTCTTTTTCCTCTATGTCCCACTCTCCTTTGTGGAGGGAGTCCGGTCCGATCCGGTGGCCATGTACTGCTCGCCTGTGTATCGGCAGGGGACATCTCTGCGCTGCTGATCAGCCTCCTCTTGGGATGGTTTCCTGCTGGCTCCGCTGTGAACGGGACTCTCGCTGCTGTGTTGGATCCATTATGGATTGATCTTTCACAGTATCATGTTCTCATAGTCATTATTGTCACCGACGTCCCACTGGGTGTGAGTTTTCCTTGCCCTTATGTGGGCCTACCGAGGATGTCGTAGTGGTTTGTGCAGCCCTTTGAGACACTAGTGATTTAGGGCTATATAAGTAAACATTGATTGATTGATTGATTGATTTCGGTGCATCCCTAATACATATATATATATACATATATATATATATATCATGTCCACACAATTCTTGAAACATTCCTTTATTTATGCATGTTGTTGTGGGAAATGTTTGCATTGAATAATTATTTCCATCTGATTATTCCACTTGTCTTTCTTCTCACATCCAGCCTCTTTTGTAAGATTCCAGCTCTCATTGGTAAGCACAACAGCTGTCTGTATTTGACACTTTCCATCAGAGGCATGTTTATTTTTTCTGCATCTGCATTCAATTTCGATGTCATTTCTTCCTCTCATTTTCTTCCAGGAAACGAAAGCTCAGTGGTCACAAACTGCCTCCAGGTGTTGGCCCGAGCGTTGGATGCCAGGTATTTCTGCAGCGCTCTTCTCACTTTCTGCCTGAGGACTTGATTCTGTCGCTCTCTCACCAGTGCCTCATAACCCCACCTGAGGGCCAAACTGGCAGGTTGATTGATCTGCCTGAAACACTACAGAAGTGATCATGCCAACAGGCCTTAGCTCTGAATCGTGATTGCCAATGATTGATTTTGACAGTTGGTCTGCTTCAAACATAAAGAGAAAGGGTCATCCCTTGAATGGCGTTGGTTTTATCACTTTCACACATCCATTTTGTATCACTCCCACACTTAAACAATATAAGTAAAGATCATTGGTGCTAGGTCAGGGGTGCCCACACTTTTTCTGCAGGCGAGCTACTTTTCAATTGACCAACTCGAGGGGATCTACCTCATTTATATATATCATTTATATTTATTTATTTATGAACGAGACATTTTTGTAAACAAGTTAAATGTGTTTAATGATAATACAAGCATGTGTAACACATATAGATGTCTTTCTTTCACAAAGACAAAAATATAAGTTGGTGTATTACCTGATTCTGATGACTTGCATTGATTGGAATCAGACAGTAATGATGATAACGCCCACATTTTCAAATGGAGGAGAAAAAAAGTTGTCCTTTCTGTACAATACCACGTGAAAGTGGTTGGTTTTTGGCATCTAATTCATCCATCTTCCATACACTTGACAAGAAAAACATTGGCGGCAAATTCCGTAGCTTGCTTGATTGACATTCACGGCACCCGAGGGTCTTGTGAGATGACGCTGGCTGCTGCCAGTTCATTATTATGAAAAAATGACAGAGAGGAAGGCGAGAAACACTTTTTATTTCAACAGACTTTCGCGCCGTCCCTTCCGTCAAAACTCTAAAAGGCCGACTGCACATTTCCTATCTTCACAATAAAAGCCCTGCTTCATGCTGCCTGCGCTAACAAAATAAGAGTCTCGGAAAGCTGGCGTGCACAAGTGATGTGCACGCCAGCTTTCTGAGGGATCGCTTGTGCACGCCAGTTTTCCGAAACTCTGTATTAAGTTAGCGCAGGCAGCATGAAGCAGGGCTTTTATTGTGAAGATAGGAAATGTGCAGTCGGCCTTTAGAGTTTTGACGGAAGGTACGGCGCGAGAGTCTGTTGAAATAAAAAGTGTTTCTCGCCTTCCTCTCGGTCATATTTTAATAATAATGATCTTGCAGCAGCCAGCGTCATCTCACAAGACCCTCCGGTACCGTGAATGTCATTTAAGTGACGTCTTGGTGAAGATTGATGATCACTAATTTTTAGGTCTATTTTTTTTAAAAGCCTGGCTGGAGATCGACTGACACACCCCCCGCGGTCGACTGGTAGCTCGCGATCGACGTAATGGGCACCCCTGGTCTAGGGGATTGTCATAGTCGAATCGGATTAGATTCTGATCGCTCCACTAGTTGCAACATTTAACAAAACAAAGCCACACATTTTTTTCCCATGCTATCATGCCTGCGAGCAAGAGCACGGCTAATGGGGATCCCCACAAATTGATCATACCATACGACACTTTTTCCACCTGAAAAAGGCTAAAACACTCAGGTGAACAAATGATCCTTGCAAAGATTGGATGGTGTTGGTAAAGCCACGCCAGAGTCGGCTTTAGCTCCGATGTTGAGTATCTGCTGCTCGGGTGCCCAAATTGGGGCCCGTGGGCCAAATTTAGTCCGCTGAGTCATTTCCTTTGATTCGCTAAAGCAGGGGTGCCCATTACGTCGATCGCGAGCTACCAGTTGACCGCGGTGGGTGTGTCAGTAGATCTCCAGCCAGGCTTTTAAAAAAAATAGACCTAAAAATGAGTGATCATCAATCTTCACCAAGACGTCACTTAAATGACATTCACGGTACCGGAGGGTGATGTGAGATGACGCTGGCTGCTGCAAGATCATTATTATGAAAATATGACCGAGAGGAAGGCGAGAAACACTTTTTATTTCAACAGACTCTCGCGCCGTACCTTCCGTCAAAACTCCAAAGGCCGACTGCACGTTTCCTATCTTCACAATAAAAGCCCTGCTTCATGCTGCCTGCGCTAACTAAATACAGAGTCTCGGAAAACTGGCGTGCACAAGCAATCCCTCAGAAAGCTGGCGTGCACATCACTTGTGCACGCCAGCTTTCCGAGACTCTTATTTTGTTAGCGCAGGCAGCATGAAGCAGGGCTTTTATTGTGAAGATAGGAAATGTGCAGTCGGCCTTTAGAGTTTTGACGGAAGGGACGGCGCGAAAGTCTGTTGAAATAAAAAGTGTTTCTCGCCTTCCTCTCCGTCATTTTTTCATAATAATGAACTGGCAGCAGCCAGCGTCATCTCACAAGACCCTCGGGTGCCGTGAATGTCAATCAAGCAAGCTACGGAATTTTCCGCCAATGTTTTTCTTGTAAAGTGTATGGAAGCTGGATGAATTAGATGCCAAAAACCAACCACTTTCATGTGGTATTGTACAGAAAGGACCACTTTTTTTCTCCTCCATTTGAAAATGTGGGCGTTATCATCATTACTGTCTGATTCCAATCAATGCAAGTCATCAGAATCAGGTAATACACCAACTTATATTCTTGTCTTCGTGAAAGAAAGACATCTATATGTGTTACACATGCTTGTATTATCATTAAACACATTTAACTTGTTTACAAAATTGTCTCGTTCATAAATAAATAAATATAAATGATATATATAAATGAGGTAGATCCCCTCGAGTCGGTCAATTGAAAAGTAGCTCGCCTGCAGAAAAAGTGTGGGCACCCCTGCTCTACATCTACATCAAGATTTGTCTCATGTTTGATGTTAATAAACACATATTCATAATATCTCTTTTGCACAATGGGGGACTTTGAACCTTGCATGAGTTTGTCTTTTTTGGAGGAAATGTGAGTCTTGAAGGCACGGCGTCCAAGAAAGGATGTTGACCTTGTCGGATGGACATTGTCCGTCCCCGATGTTAGGTCCAGTTGGCAGCAGGAGAGAAGTCCTGATGCTGAGCAGATGTTCAGGTCTTTACCTTCTGGGCCAAGTCTCACGTCAGGCTTTTCTCTTGTCACTCTCAAAGTGGGCGGACCTTCAGGACTCATGCGTGTTTTCCTCACACTGCAGAATTTCAAGTGGGAGGAGCAGAACTATGTGGTCCAAAACCACATCAACAATTTGGCTTTCTTGTCAAAGGTGAGCTGATGTGCACCTGCACACCTGACACCTGAAGCTCATGTCATGTGATCATGTTCTCAGCTCATGTATGTCATGTGATCATGTTCTCAGCTGGACTACGATGAGAGGGCGATGAAGAAGAAGGGCGATCGTTATTCGGTGCACACCTCCCTCATCATGGCGTGCGTGAAAAGGCTCCTCCCAGTGGGACTCCGGCTTTGTTTACCCGGCGACTGGAGCCTCGTCTCGTTGGCTAAAAGTGGTTTTGCTCAGGTTGGTAGGAAATGTGCATGTGATGCAGACTGGATTCTGCTTGGGAAAAGGGACAGCCATTTCATTTGGAATGGATGGTAATAGAAACAAAATAGCATTGTAGGACAGCCTCCATTGGAACAAATTAGCATTGTAGGACAGCCTCCATTAAAACTTTTTGGACTGAAAGTCTTCGAAGTAAATGAGAAAGGACACCTTCAATGATGTCCTCTGCACACCACCACTTCAAAGGGTCAGGGTTCTATACGTGCTATATTTGTATGTGTACTGTACTCTCCAATATGTGCTGTATTTGTATGTGTACTCTTCTATATGTGCTGTATTTGTATGTGTACTCTTTTATATGTGCTGTATTTGTATGTGTACTCTTCTATATGTACACATGTTACTAGATACTACATATATACTTACATCATGTATATATTACATGTTATTATGAATGTTACTACATGACATATATACTTACATCATGTATATATTACATGTTATTATGAATGTTACTAGATACTACATATATACTTACATCATGTATATGTTACATGTTATTATGAATGTTACTACATGACATATATACTTACATCATGTATATATTACATGTTATTATGAATGTTACTAGATACTACATATATACTTACATCATGTATATATTACATGTTATTATGAATGTTACTACATGACATATATACTTACATCATGTATATATTACATGTTATTATGAATGTTACTACATGACATATATACTTACATCATGTATATATTACATGTTATTATGAATGTTACTAGATACTACATATATACTTACATCATGTATATATTACATGTTATTATGAATGTTACTAGATACTACATATATATATACATCATGCATATATTACATGATATTATGAATGTTACTACATGACATATATACTTACATCATGTATATATTACATGTTATTATGAATGTTACTACATGACATATATACTTACATCATGTATAAATTACATGTTATTATGGATGTTACTAGATACTACATATATACTTACATCATGTATATGTTACATGTTATTATGAATGTTACAGATACTACATATATACTTACATCATGTATATATTACATGTTATGAATGTTACTAGATACTACATATATACTTACATCATGTATATATTACATGTTATTATGAATGCTACTAGATACTACATATATACTTACATCATGTATATATTACATGTTATTATGAATGTTACCAGATACTACATATATACTTACATCATGTATATATTACATGTTATGAATGTTACTAGATACTACATATATACTTACATCATGTATATATTACATGTTATTATGAATGTTACTACATGACATATATACTTACCTCATGTATATATTACATGTTATTATGAATGTTACTAGATACTACATATATACTTACATCATGTATATATTACATGTTATTATGAATGTTACTAGATACTACATATATACTTACATCATGTATATATTACATGTTATTATGAATGTTACTACATGACATATATACTTACATCATGTATATGTTACATGTTATTATGAATGTTACTAGATACTACATATATACTTACATCATGTATATGTTACATGTTATTATGAATGTTACTACATGACATATATACTTACATCATGTATATATTACATGTTATTATGAATGTTACTAGATACTACATATATACTTACATCATGTATATATTACATGTTATTATGAATGTTACTACATGACATATATACTTACATCATGTATATATTACATGTTATTATGAATGTTACTAGATACTACATATATACTTACATCATGCATATATTACATGTTATTATGAATGTTACTACATGACATATATACTTACATCATGTATATATTACATGTTATTATGAATGTTACTACATGACATACATACTTACATCATGTATATGTTACATGTTATTATGAATGTTACTAGATACCACATATATACTTACATCATGTATGTATTACATGTTATTATGAATGCTACTAGATACTACAAATATACTTACATCATGTATATATTACATGTTATGAATGTTACTAGATACTACATATATACTTACATCATGTATATATTACATGTTATTATGAATGCTACTAGATACCACATATATACTTACATCATGTATGTATTACATGTTATTATGAATGCTACTAGATACTACAAATATACTTACATCATGTATATATTACATGTTATGAATGTTACTAGATACTACATATATACTTACATCATGTATGTATTTTATTATGAATGTTACTAAATGACATGTATATGAAACCTTAATGGAGGTGTTTGGATGTTTTTGAAGGGCTTTGTAGGCAGAATTGCGCAATTCCAAAATATTCCATTGGAAGCAAACTTTTGATCACATTTCTTTGATATTTAGAATGCAAAAAGAAATACATCCGTCGTCATGTCTTTCAATATTGCAAAAAAAATGTGCAGCTGTCCTTTAAGTACAGAACATAAAGGACTGTTTACCTCAAAGAACCGTGGCTTTGCAGTGGTGGCACCACTCATGCATCCCCGAACCGGCTCTTTAGGCTCTGCAGGCGACATTAGCGGCGTGTTGACTCATTTCCAGTGGACAGTGAGTCTGCAGGAGTTGTACACTGACTACTCTAAGAAATAGATGACATGTGTTTTCTCCCAATGTTGCCATCCTAAGGCCAGCATGTCGGAGGAGGAAAAAGCTGAGGATAAGATGCCAGAATCAGAAAAGTGAGTCATTCCTTCTTCTTTGACTATTTTTTAGGAAGAAACCTTGAATGTTCTTGAGAGGCATTGTGATGATATGACCTTGTTCAAATGCGACTCCTCTCTGTGTGCGCTCAGAGGGACGCCATGTGAGGACACCATGGCCAGGAGATGCTGTAATAAATCACAGGAAACAGGAAGTCAGCATTCGGCCCTCGGCGAGATGATAAGCACTCATCACAAGAGCCTGCTGGTGAGATACAATTCTTCTAGCCCAGACCTTCTTATTAGGATTATTACACAGGGAGACATGTGCTTTCATTTTCTTCCAGAATTACTTTGCCAGAACTTTCTACAACACGCGCCTGCTGGCCCTCTTTGTCACTTTTGCAATCACCTTCATCCTGCTCTTCTACAAGGTCTGTGTGTCGCCAAATGGGATTAAAATGCCACAAGTGCAGGATCCAATTGAAATTAAACAATGGATGTCCGCTAACTTTTTGCAACTCAACGCCAAAAAAACGGAAATGCTGATTATCGGTCCTGCTAGACACCGACCTCTATTTAATAATACAACTCTAACATTTGACAACCAAACAATTAAACAAGGCGACTCGGTAAAGAATCTGGGTATTATCTTTGACCCAACTCTCTCCTTTGAGGCACACATTAAAAGCGTTACTAAAACGGCCTTCTTTCATCTCCGTAATATCGCTAAAATTCGCTCCATTCTGTCCACTAAGGACCCTGAGATCATTATCCATGCGTTTGTTACGTCTCGCCTCAACTACTGTAACGTATTATTTCCGGGTCTCCCCATGTCTAGCATTAAAAGATTACAGTTGGTACAAAATGCGGCTGCTAGACTTTTGACAAGAACAAGAAAGTTTGATCACATTACGCCTGTACTGTATATACCTTTATATACATATATACATACATATATACCTATACTGTATATACCTTTATATACATATATACATACATATATACCTATACTGTATATACCTTTATATACATATATACATACATATATACCTATACTGGCTAACCTGCACTGGCTTCCTGTGGACTTAAGATGTGACTTTAAGGTTTTACTAATTACGTATAAAATACTACACGGTCTAGCTCCATCCTATCTTGCCGATTGTATTGTACCATATGTCCCGGCAAGAAATCTGCGTTCAAAGGACTCCGGCTTATTAGTGATTCCCAAAGCCCAAAAAAAGTCTGCGGGCTATAGAGCGTTTTCATTCCGGGCTCCAGTACTCTGGAATGCCCTCCCGGTAAAAGTTCGAGATGCCACCTCAGTAGAAGCATTTAAGTCTCACCTTAAAACTCATTTGTATACTCTAGCCTTTAAATAGACTCCCTTTTTAGACCAGTTGATCTGCCGTTTCTTTTCTTTTTCTTCTATGTCCCACTCTCCCTTGTGGAGGGGGTCCGGTCCGATCCGGTGGCCATGTACTGCTTGCCTGTGTATCGGCTGGGGACATCTCTGCGCTGCTGATCCGCCTCCGCTTGGGATGGTTTCCTGCTGGCTCCTCTGTGAACGGGACTCTCGCTGCTGTGTTGGATCCGCTTTGGACTGGACTCTCGCGACTGTGTTGGATCCATTATGGATTGAACTTTCACAGTATCATGTTAGACCCGCTCGACATCCATTGCTTTCCTCCTCTCTAAGGTTCTCATAGTCATCATTGTCACCGACGTCCCACTGGGTGTGAGTTTTCCTTGCCCTTATGTGGGCCTACCGAGGATGTCGTAGTGGTTTGTGCAGCCCTTTGAGACACTAGTGATTTAGGGCTATATAAGTAAACATTGATTGATGGTTATGAAGGTGTCTGTTACTACATTATTGACAGTGTGTATATAAAACATGGAGGGAGGGTTCTGTAGTTTTTGGCCCAATGCGGCCCCCCAGTCACAAGGTATGGACCCCCTGCTGTAAAGCTCACTGCTCCCAATGTCTCCTGCGGAAGGAAAATGAATAAAGCACACAAAGTCTAAGCTCTGAAGCAAATAAACACATCATTTATTCGCTACCATTTTCAACACGTGGTCACAACAGATTAAAACCAAAACAAGGTCAGCCGAGACGTTTCAAAGAGGAGAAGGAGGTCTGCATCACTCGTCTTTTTATTGAGCAAAACTGTTTACTGTTGGCCGTAACAACATCCAAACATCAGAAACAAAACTAATATCTAGTCACACTGTCTCTTTCTGTGGTAAACAAAGAAATGATGACAGCAGCTGCTCTTTCTTTCGCCTCAACACTCTGCTCGGCCAGTGATGCCTTCAGGGACACAAACGCGCGCACTCTCAGCCTTTCTGTGGGGAGTTTGCATGTTCTACTCGGGACTGCATGGCTTCCCTTCGGCTACTGCGGCTTCCTCCCACCTCCAAAGACATGCACCTGGGGATAGGCCCCTCCCACCTCCAAAACACATCAAGCTTAGTCCTCTAGTCATGATGGGATGGATCATTTCAGATTCAGCTCCATGGACATCAAATACCAAGTCTGGAAACTGGGGGTGGTTCTCACCGACAATGTAAGTCCAGCTGTCAGAATACTCCAAATGTTTGTTCCCCCTGGTCCTGGTCCTGGTCCCACACACACCTCCTGCACTGCACCTTAACGGATGACAAGGACCGGGCGTACATCGTTTGTCATCTTTTACCACCGCTTCCTCCTTTCTTTTAATGCGCTGACATGTTGGATGCAGATCTGCATGCTGCTCCACTTGATGGCCGTAATATCCGCCGTTTCACCTTATCTACAATTCTCCCTGCAGTCTGCTGATCTCTGTCTCTCTTTCTATCTGTCTGTCTCTCTGTCTGTCTGTGTGGCCACAGTCTTTCCTGTACCTGGCCTGGTACACGCTCATGTCATTTCTGGGCCACTTTAACAACTTCTTCTTCGCCACCCACCTCTTGGACATCGCCATTGGCTTCGAGACCATTCGCACCATCCTCTCCTCTGTCACACACAATGGCAAACAGGTGTGTGTGTGTGTGTGTGTGTGTGTGTACTTTAGTCCCTGCTGGTCTCCCCTCCTTTGTACAGACGCTTTCCAAAAAATGAGAATATCATGGAAAAGTGTATTTATTTCCATTCAAAAGGTTAAACTTAGATTAGATTAGATCAGATGGATAGTACTTTATTTATTCCGTCAGGAGAGTTCCTTAGGTCTCTGCTTTTTGCAGATGATGTGGTCCTGATGGCTTCATCTGACCGGGATCTTCAGCTCTCACTGGATCGGTTCGCAGCCGAGTGTGAAGCGACCGGAATGAGAATCAGCACCTCCAAGTCCGAGTCCATGTTTCTCGCCCGGAAAAGGGTGGAGTGCCATCTTCGGGTTGGGGAGGAGACCCTGCCCCAAGTGGAGGAGTTCAAGTACCGAGTGAGGGAAGAGTGGATCGTGAGATCGACAGGCGGATCGGTGCGGCGTCTTCAGTAATGCGAACGTTGTATCGATCCGTTGTGGTGAAGAAGGAGCTGAGCCGGAAGGCAAAGCTCTCAATTTACCGGTCGATCTACGTTCCCATCCTCACCTATGGTCATGAGCTTTGGGTCATGACCGAAAGGATAAGATCACGGGTACAAGCGGCCCAAATGAGTTTCCAGGTCTCTCCCTTAGAGATAGGGTGAGAAGCTCTGCCATCCGGGAGGAACTCAAAGTAAAGCCGCTGCTCCTCCACATCGAGAGGAGCCAGATGAGGTGGTTCGGGCATCTGGTCAGGATGCCACCCGAACGCCTCCCTAGGGAGGTGTTTAGGGCACGTCCAACCGGTAGGAGGCCACGGGGAAGACCCAGGACACGTTGGGAAGACTATGTCTCCCGGCTGGCCTGGGAACGCCTCGGGATCCCCCGGGAAGAGCTAGACGAAGTGGCTGGGGGGAGGGAATTCTGGGTTTCCATGCTTAGGCTGTTGCCCCCGCAACCCGACCTCGGATAAGCGGAAGAAGATGGATGGATGGATGGAGTTCCTTCAGGAAAATTTAAATTTTCAGCACAATCCCATTCAAGATCAGACAAACATTACAGGGAGACAGAACAGGATCGCTGACGGGTCTGCCGGCTTCCAGCGCCCCTTACAAAAAAGATGAGATACAGGTAAACAGGGGGAGGGGGGGGGGGGGGGGGGGGAATGGGAGAACAAAATCGAAGATTCAATCAATGATCAATCAATGTTTATTTATATAGCCCCAAATCACAAATGTCTCAAAGGACTGCACAAATCATTACGACTACAACATCCTCGGAAGAACCCACAAAAGGGCAAGGAAAACTCACACCCAGTGGGCAGGGAGAATTCACATCCAGTGGGATGCCAGTGACAATGCTGACTATGAGACACCTTGGAGAGGACATAGGAGAAAGAAAAGAAGCGGCAGATCAACTGGTCTAAAAAGGAGGTCTATTTAAAGGCTAGAGTATACAGATGAGTTTTAAGGTGAGACTTAAATGCTTCTACTGAGGTTTAGATTAAAATAAAATTTTAAAAAATCGGTCTTAGCCTGGGCCGTGGAGAGGGGGTGCAGACTGAGGCCAAGGGAAAAAAAAAACAACTCATAGCCATAGTACACATCCCTCTTCCATGTGTGTAAGAGGGGAAACATCAAACATCAAAGAACACAGAGGACATTAAAGACATTAAAGCAGCAGATACAACCAGACACTTCTACATACAGCTATGAATAAAAAGTAAAAGAAACATATCCACTGTGGAGGCCTCTCGGTGTTCCACGCAGTCGTGGAGGGAGCATGGCCAGAGACAGGAGCAGACCCAACAAAGCAACCAAGACAGCCGACTCCACTCTCGGCCAGTGTCCAGTCCCAAGGATACGTCCAAGGTGACTGAGGTGTCCGACACCTGCTCACCCAGCCAAGACACCGCGAAGCCTCTCCGTCCCAGTAGGTCAGTGCTAGCTCCGCAGCCCTGTCCCCTCATCCGCATCTCCTCCAGTCCCTCCAAACCGACTCTGGTGTGGCAGAGACCCAGCAGCTGGTCTCCATGGCCAAAAGGCTCCCGGGAGGCAGATCCAGAAGTCCGCAAAAAAGCATAGATTATAGATTCAGGGCCCACAACTTGAAGGATTTGAAGTATTTAGTTGTTTATTTGTACATCATTTGGGCCTGCAGCTCACAAAACCCCCCAAAAAACAGGATTCCAAAACAATTAGAATACTGTGAAGAAATCCTCTCTTACTTCTCTGCCAGATTCAATCAATCAATCAATCAATGTTTATTTATATAGCCCCAAATCACAAATGTCTCAAAGGACTGCACAAATCATTACGACTACAACATCCTCGGAAGAACCCACAAAAGGGCAAGGAAAACTTACACCCAGTGGGCAGGGAGAATTCACATCCAGTGGGTCGCCAGTGACAATGCTGACTATGAGAAACCTTGGAGAGGACCTCAGAAGTGGGCAACCCCCCCCCCTCTAGGGGACCGAAAGCAATGGATGTCGAGCGGGTCTAACATGATACTGTGAAAGTTCAATCCATAGTGGCTCCAACACAGCCGCGAGAGATCAGTTCAAAGCGGATCCAAGACAGCAGCGAGAGTCCCGTCCACAGGAAACCATCTCAAGCGGAGGCGGATCAGCAGCGTAGAGATGTCCCCAACCGATACAGGCGAGCGGTCCATCCTGGGTCCCGACGAGCGGTCCATCCTGGGTCTCGACTCTGGAAAGCCAGTACTTCATCCATGGTCATCGGACCGGACGCCCTCCACAAGGGAGGGGGGGACATAGGAGAAAGAAAAGAAGCGGCAGATCAACTGGTCTAAAAAGGAGGTCTATTTAAAGGCTAGAGTATACAGATGAGTTTTAAGGTGAGACTTAAATGCTTGATGAAAGTTCTGTGTTTGTGCCCCGGCAGAAGCCCACGGTCATCTTTTTGCTGATGCATCTTCTCCTGCCACGTTTTGCCCTTCCACCGATCTGCTTGTGTTGGTCTTCTGGCCAGTGGTCAAGTCTGGAGTCTTCAACATATTGCTCTGAACTGAGACAATTGAAGCAAAGTCAAGCCATGGACTTTGAGTTCAGTCCATAAGTGCTGTGTGGTTGACTTTCAAACATTCATGCTCTGTCAAATTCGGGCTGATTTCTTAACAGTATTCTCATTTTTTGAAATCCTGTATTTCGTGGGTTTTGTGAGCCGGAAGCCCAAATGATCCACAAACAAACAACTAAGTACTCGAAGTCATGGACCCTGAATCTATCATCTATGGAAGCTCAACGTTTTGAATGGAATTATGGAAATAAATACACTTTTGCTTGATATTCAAATAGTTTGAAAAGGGTCAGTACACTGCTAAAAAGAGCTAAGGTGAAGGTTAGATTTTCGAAGGAAATACTAAAAACTGGTGAAATGCTGGACCAGCTGCGTGAACACATGGTTTTTCTTGATAAGACACCCTAAATTAAGATTTGTGCATCTAGAAATTGGCAAGACTAGAAAACATGAAATCAAGCTTTGCTCAACTAGCAATTCTCAAACTAAGCATCCTCAAGGTTCTTCACAATCTTCAAACAATTTTTTTCCGAGTGAGTAAAATCCAAATATCTTGCAATGTGTTGGGGAGGAGACCCTGCCCCAAATGGAGGAGTTCAAGTACCTAGGAGTCTTGGTCACGAGTGGGGGAAGAGTGGATCGTGAGATCGACAGGCGGATCGGTGCGGCGTCTTCAGTAATGCGGACGTTGTACCGATCCGTTGTGGTGAAGAAGGAGCTGAGCCGGAAGGCAAAGCTCTCAATTTACCGGTCGATCTACGTTCCCATCCTCACCTATGGTCATGAGCTTTGGGTCATGACCGAAAGGATAAGATCACGGGTACAAGCGGCCCAAATGAGTTTCCAGGTCTCTCCCTTAGAGATAGGGTGAGAAGCTCTGCCATCCGGGAGGAACTCAAAGTAAAGCCGCTGCTCCTCCACATGGAGAGGAGCCAGATGAGGTGGTTCGGGCATCTGGTCAGGATGCCACCCGAATGCCTCCCGAGGGAGGTGTTTAGGTAGGAGGCCACTGGGAAGACCCAGGACACGTTGGGAAGACTATGTCTCCCGGCTGGCCTGGGAACGCCTCGGGATCCCCCGGGAAGAGCTAGACGAAGTGGCTGGGGAGAGGGAAGTCTGGGCTTCCCTGCTTAGGCTGCTGCCCCCGCGACCCGACCTCGGATAAGCGGAAGAAGATGGATGGATGGATGTTGTTAGTCTTCCAGCCAGACCGGACCTGACTTCACGGGACATCCTCTGAGCAAGGCAGCAGTTGTCGCTCAAACTGTCGGATCTGGCTGTATGAATAACAAATGGCATCATTATTTGAAGAACTAATCCGAATATCTCATTTCAATAGTAACTTTCTCAATTTTAACATTTTTAAACTGGAACGGAAAAATCCCGTTGAGATGACTCAAGTACTAAGAATATGTGAATAGCTTTTTCAACCGGGGACATTTTAAACTTTGGCAAGTGTAATTATTCTGACTTCCTGTCGGCAGCCTTTTGAAACATACAAGCAGAACTTGCTGTTGTTTGAAGGCTAACTCATTCAATGGACTCTCCGATAGTTGGTCCTGACTCTGGGTCTTCTGGCGGTGGTGGTCTACCTCTACACCGTGGTGGCCTTCAACTTCTTCCGCAAGTTTTACCACAAGAGCGACGACAAGGACGTGCAATTTTGATATGACATCTTCCAAAACGTTCCAAAAATATTTGATCCCAATTCCCCTAACACTATCTTGAAAATTGAGCAGACTATTCTGCATATCAATCAATCAATCAATGTTTATTTATATAGGCCCAAATCACAAATGTCTCAAAGGACTGCACAAATCATTACGACTACAACATCCTCGGAAGAACCCACAAAAGGGCAAGGAAAACTCACACCCAGTGGGCAGGGAGAATTCACATCCAGTGGGACGCCAGTGACAATGCTGACTATGAGAAACCTTGGAGAGGACCTCAGATGTGGGCAACCCCCCCCCTCTGGGGGACCGAAAGCAATGGATGTCGAGCGGGTCTAACATGATACTGTGAAAGTTCAATCCATAGTGGCTCCAACACAGCCGCGAGAGTTCAGTTCAAGCGGATCCAAGACAGCAGCGAGAGTCCCGTCCACAGGAGACCATCTCAAGCGGAGGTGGATCAGCAGCGTAGAGATGTCCCCAATCGATACAGGCGAGCGGTCCATCCTGGGTCCCGACGAGCGGTCCATCCTGGGTCTCGACTCTGGACAGCCAGTACTTCATCCATGGTCATCGGACCGGACCCCCTCCACAAGGGAGGGGGGGACATAGGAGAAAAAAAAGAAGCGGCAGATCAACTGGTCTAAAAAGGAGGTCCATTTAAAGGCTAGAGTATACAAATGAGTTTTAAGGTGAGACTTAAATGCTTCTACTGAGGTAGCATCTCAATCTGTTACTGGGAGGGCATTCCAGAGTACTGGAGCCCGAACGGAAAACGCTCTATAGCCCGCAGACTTTTTTTGGGCTCTAGGAATCACTAATAAGCCGGAGTCTTTTGAACGCAGATTTCTTGCCGGGACATATGGTACAATACAATCGGCAAGAGAGGCTGGAGCTAGACCGTGTAGTATTTTATACGTAAGTAGTAAAACCTTAAAGTCACATCTTAAGTGCACAGGAAACCAGTGCAGGTGAGCCAGTATAGGTATATATGTATGTATATATGTATATAAAGGTATATACAGTATAGGTATATATGTATGTATATATGTATATAAAGGTATATACAGTATAGGTATATATGTATGTATATATGTATATAAAGGTATATACAGTATAGGTATATATGTATGTATATATGTATATACAGGTATATACAGTACAGGCGTAATGTGATCAAACTTTCTTGTTCTTGTCAAAAGTCTAGCAGCCGCATTTTGTACCAACTGTAATCTTTTAATGCTAGACATGGGGAGACCCGAAAATAATACGTTACAGTAATCGAGACGAGACGTAACAAACGCAAGGATAATGATCTCAGCGTCTTTAGTGGACAGAATGGAGCGAATTTTAGCAATATTACGGAGATGAAAGAAGGCCGTTTTAGTAACGCTTTTAATGTGTGACTCAAAGGAGAGAGTTGGGTCGAAGATAATACCCAGATTTTTTACCGAGTCACCTTGTTTTATTATTTGGTTGTCAAATGTTAAAGTTGTATTATTAAATAGAGGTCGGTGTCTAGCAGGACCGATAATCAGCATTTCCGCTTATATGATGACTTATATGAAGAAAATGTGCTGACATGTTTTCAGGACAACCATTTCACTGAGAATCAACCAATTGGATAGATCAGCAAGGTACATTCATTTGAAAATTGTACTAAATGTAAGCTGATTGTGTTAACTGTAGGATACTTGTACATAGCCATTTGCAAGGATGTACTAAATGATTGAGACATGTACAAAAGCATTTGAAATTTGATGAAAGCAATGATAAATGCCATTCTGTTGTGAGGAACTGCAAATTAGTTTTGGGATTTGTCCATGTTTTGAGAATGACATCTCAGTTTCAAGAAATGAGCCGAACCAATGGAGAAAAACTGTAACACACTGTCCGCCAAACTGTGCTATCTGTCTTTGCTGCTGATATCTTCATGCAAGTTGCTATTTACCTGTGGTGATTTTGGAGGCTGACAGCCCTTGGGAAGAAGCTGTTTGTCTTGGCTGTTACCACTGTAAGGTGTGACCCCCTCACCCCTCACCCCACAAACAGCCTCATTACCATAACAAAATGAGTGATTCGTGTATTCGGTAAAAGCCGCTGGGTCAAATGACCCCTCTCTGGTACTTCTGGGTAGGCAGAAAAATCCTGGTAGTTTTAGTGTTAAGTGACACCGTAGTTGTTGGTCCCAGTCAGCCTGCATATTAGCATAAGAGTGGAGAAAGCAGCATATCATCCTGCATATTAGCATAAGAGTGGAGAAAGCAGCATATCATCCTGCATGTTAGCATAAGAGTGGAGAAAGCAGCATATCATCCTGCATATTAGCACAAGAGTGGAGAAAGCAGCATATCAGCCTGCATATTAGCATAAGAGTGGAGAAAGCAGCATATCATCCTGCATGTTAGCATATGAGTGGAGAAAGCAGCATATCATCCTGCATATTAGCATAAGAGTGGAGAAAGCAGCATATCATCCTGCATATTAGCATAAGAGTGGAGAAAGCAGCATATCATCCTGCATATTAGCATAAGAGTGGAGGAAGCAGCATATCATCCTGCATATTAGCACAAGAGTGGAGAAAGCAGCATATCATCCTGCATATTAGCAAAAGAGTGGAGAAAGCAGCATATCATCCTGCATATTAGCATAAGAGTGGAGAAAGCAGCATATCATCCTGCATGTTAGCATAAGAGTGGAGAAAGCAGCATATCATCCTGCATATTAGCACAAGAGTGGAGAAAGCAGCATATCAGCCTGCATATTAGCATAAGAGTGGAGAAAGCAGCATATCATCCTGCATGTTAGCATATGAGTGGAGAAAGCAGCATATCATCCTGCATATTAGCATAAGAGTGGAGAAAGCAGCATATCATCCTGCATATTAGCATAAGAGTGGAGAAAGCAGCATATCATCCTGCATATTAGCATAAGAGTGGAGGAAGCAGCATATCATCCTGCATATTAGCACAAGAGTGGAGAAAGCAGCATATCATCCTGCATATTAGCAAAAGAGTGGAGAAAGCAGCATATCATCCTGCATGTTAGCATAAGAGTGGAGAAAGCAGCAAAGAGTCCAAGCTGTGCTCACTCTGTTGCTCCAGGAATCCTACGTGTGGAAGATGTACCAAGAACGTTGCTGGGAATTCTTTCCCGTGGGCGACTGTTTCCGTAAGCAATATGAGGAGCAGCAGGGATGAAAGGAGATAACGTGGTCATCTTCATCCACGCTCCTGCGCCTCGGACTAACGGGAACTTGCTGATCGATCGGGGATTTTGCCCTCCCACTAAAGTCGTGCTCATGTATTATTTACACCTGATGGCTGCCCGTCTTCTCTTCTGCAGTTTCTCATGCGAGTCTGGAAATAAACATTTTGAAGAATGTTTGTCATGGCCAACTTTATTACCTTTTGGACTCATTGGAAAGTAATAGTCTTGAAGACTCGATACTAGCAGAGAAGACTACCTACACTTGGTGATTGAGCATAGGACACATGCTATGTATGCTACTAGCAGAGAAGACTACCTACACTTGGTGATTGAGCATAGAACACATGCTATGTATGCTACTAGCAGAGAAGACTACCTACACTTGGTGATTGAGCATAGAACACATGCTACATATGCTACTAGCAGAGAAGACTACCTACACTTGGTGATTGAGCATAGAACACATGCTATGTATGCTACTAGCAGCGTGACTACCTACACTTGGTGATTGAGCATAGAACACATGCTACATATGCTACTAGCAGCGTGACTACCTACACTTGGTGATTGAGCATAGAACACATGCTATGTATGCTACTAGCAGAGAAGACTACCTACACTTGGTGATTGAGCATAGAACACATGCTATGTATGCTACTAGCAGCATGACTACCTACACTTGGTGATTGAGCATAGGACACATGCTATGTATGCTACTAGCAGAGAAGACTACCTACACTTGGTGATTGAGCATAGAACACATGCTATGTATGCTACTAGCAGAGAAGACTACCTACACTTGGTGATTGAGCATAGAACACATGCTATGTATGCTACTAGCAGAGAAGACAACCTACACTTGGTGATTGAGCATAGAACACATGCTATGTATGCTACTAGCAGAGAAGACTACCTACACTTGGTGATTGAGCATAGAACACATGCTATGTATGCTACTAGCAGCATGACTACCTACACTTGGTGATTGAGCATAGGACACATGCTATGTATGCTACTAGCAGAGAAGACTACCTACACTTGGTGATTGAGCATAGAACACATGCTATGTATGCTACTAGCAGAGAAGACTACCTACACTTGGTGATTGAGCATAGAACACATGCTACATATGCTACTAGCAGCGTGACTACCTACACTTGGTGATTGAGCATAGAACACATGCTATGTATGCTACTAGCAGAGAAGACTACCTACACTTGGTGATTGAGCATAGAACACATGCTATGTATGCTACTAGCAGCATGACTACCTACACTTGGTGATTGAGCATAGGACACATGCTATGTATGCTACTAGCAGAGAAGACTACCTACACTTGGTGATTGAGCATAGAACACATGCTATGTATGCTACTAGCAGAGAAGACTACCTACACTTGGTGATTGAGCATAGAACACATGCTATGTATGCTACTAGCAGAGAAGACAACCTACACTTGGTGATTGAGCATAGAACACATGCTATGTATGCTACTAGCAGAGAAGACTACCTACACTTGGTGATTGAGCATAGAACACATGCTATGTATGCTACTAGCAGCATGACTACCTACACTTGGTGATTGAGCATAGGACACATGCTATGTATGCTACTAGCAGAGAAGACTACCTACACTTGGTGATTGAGCATAGAACACATGCTATGTATGCTACTAGCAGAGAAGACTACCTACACTTGGTGATTGAGCATAGAACACATGCTACGTATGCTACTAGCAGAGAAGACAACCTACACTTGGTGATTGAGCATAGAACACATGCTATGTATGCTACTAGCAGCGTGACTACCTACACTTGGTGATTGAGCATAGAACACATGCTATGTATGCTACTAGCAGAGAAGACTACCTACACTTGGTGATTGAGCATAGACACATGCTATGTATGCTACTAGCAGAGAAGACTACCTCCACTTGGTGATTGAGCATAGACCACATGCTATGTATGCCACTAACACCTTGACTACCTACACTTGGTGATTGAGCATAGAACACATGCTACGTATGCTACTAGCAGCGTGACTACCTACACTTGGTGATTGAGCATAGACACATGCTATGTATGCTACTAGCAGAGAAGACTACCTACACTTGGTGATCGAGCATAGAACACATGCTACGTATGCTACTAGCAGCGTGACTACCTACACTTGGTGATTGAGCATAGAACACATGCTATGTAGGCTACTAGCAGCATGACTACCTCCACTTGGTGATTGAGCATAGAACACATGCTATGTATGCTACTAGCAGGGAAGACTACCTACACTTGGTGATTGAGCATAGAACACATGCTATGTATGCTACTCGCCGAGAAGACTACCTCCACTTGGTGATTGAGTATAGGACACATGCTATGTATGCTACTAGCAGCGTGACTACCTACACTTGGTGATTGAGCATAGAACACATGCTATGTATGCTACTAGCAGAGAAGACTACCTACACTTGGTGATTGAGCATAGAACACATGCTATGTATGCTACTAGCAGAGAAGACTACCTACACTTGGTGATTGAGCATAGACCACATGCTATGTATGCTACTAACCTCTTGACTACCTACACTTGGTGATTGAGCATAGAACACATGCTATGTATGCTACTAGCAGAGAAGACTACCTACACTTGGTGATTGAGCATAGAACACATGCTATGTATGGTACTAGCATCTTGACTACCTACACTTGGCGATTGAGCATATAACACATGCTATGTATGCTACTAGCAGAGAAGGCTACCTACACTTGGTGATTGAGCATAGACCACATGCTATGTATGCCACTAACACCTTGACTACCTACACTTGGTGATTGAGCATAGAACACATGCTATGTATGCTACTAGCAGAGAAGACTACCTACAAAGGTGATTGAGCATAGAACACATGCTATGTATGCTACTAGCAGAGAAGACTACCTACACTTGGTGATTGAGCATAGAACACATGCTATGTATGCTACTAGCAGAGAAGACTACCTACACTTGGTGATTGAGCATAGAACACATGCTATGTATGCTACTCGCAGAGAAGACTACCTACAATTGGTGATTGAGCATAGAACACATGCTATGTATGCTACTAGCAGAGAAGACTACCTACACTTGGTGATTGAGCATAGAACACATGCTATGTATGCTACTAGCAGAGAAGACTACCTACACTTGGTGATTGAGCATAGAACAACATAGGTAAGGGGACAGTTGTAAACGTGCGCACAAACACAAAGTGTGTGCTGACAAAAGTGATTTTGCACATATTGTGTGATCCCTGACTTGTATTTTCTCATTACAGCAAGACTTCGTGTGCATTAGAATCAGACCATGAGAGAAGGACTCTTCCAAATTACCATTTAGATTGGACAACAGAGCTCACTAAGTAAGAGCAATGGCTGCACAACACTGGCTTTCTCTTTCCTTTATTTTTCCTCCTGGTGCTGGACTATCTATCCAGGACTTTTTCCTCCTTTGTTTGTTGTCCCGAACCAGTTTTCGATAGCACTCCAATTGTTGTCCTAAACCAGTCTCCGATAGCACTCCAATTGTTGTCCTGAACCAGTCTCCGATAGCACTCCAATTGTTGTCCTGGACCAGTCTCAGATAGCACTCCAATTGTTGTCCTGAACCAGTCTCTGATAGCACTCCAATTGTTGTCCTGAACCAGTCTCTGATAGCTCTCCAATTGTTGTCCTGAACCAGTCTCAGATAGCACTCCAATTGTTGTCCTGAACCAGTCTCCGATAGCACTCCAATTTTGTCCTGAACCAGTTTCAGATAGCACTCCAATTTTTGTCCTGAACCAGTCTCCGATAGCACTCCAGTTGTTGTCCTGAACCAGTCTCCGATAGCATTCCAATTGTTGTCCTGAACCAGTCTCCGATAGCACTCCAATTGTTGTCCTAAACCAGTCTCAGATAGCACTCCAATTGTTGTCCTGAACCAGTCTCCGATAGCACTCCAATTGTTGTCCTGAATCAGTCTCAGATAGCACTCCAATTGTTGTCCTGAACCAGTCTCCGATAGCACTCCAATTGTTGTCCTGAACCAGTCTCTGATAGCACTCCAATTGTTGTCCTGAACCAGTCTCCGATAGCACTCCAGTTGTTGTCCTGAACCAGTCTCAGATAGCACTCCAATTAGTTGTCCTGAACCAGTCTCAGATAGCATTCCAATTTTTGTCCTGAACCAGTCTCTGATAGCACTCCAATTGTTGTCCTAAACCAGTCTCTGATAGCACTCCAATTATTGTCCTGAACCAGTCTCAGATAGCACTCCAATTAGTTGTCCTGAACCAGTCTCAGATAGCATTCCAATTTTTGTCCTAAACCAGTCTCTGATAGCACTCCAATTGTTGTCCTGAACCAGTCTCTGATAGCACTCCAATTGTTGTCTTAAACCAGTCTCTGATAGCACTCCAATTATTGTCCTGAACCAGTCTCAGATAGCACTCCAATTAGTTGTCCTGAACCAGTCTCAGATAGCATTCCAATTTTTGTCCTGAACCAGTCTCTGATAGCACTCCAATTGTTGTCCTGAACCAGTCTCTGATAGTACTCCAATTGTTGTCCTAAACCAGTCTCCGATAGCACTCCAATTGTTGTCCTGAACCAGTCTCAGATAGCACTCCAATTGTTGTCCTGAACCAGTCTCAGATAGCACTCCAATTGTTGTCCTAAACCAGTCTCTGATAGTACTCCAATTGTTGTCCTGAACCAGTCTCCGATAGCACTCCAATTGTTGTCCTAAACCAGTCTCTGATAGCACTCCAATTGTTGTCCTGAACCAGTCTCTGATAAAGGCTAGTCAAAGATCCCTTATCAGGTGCTTGCTGTTTTTAAAGATCTATCACAAAAAAAGTTAGTCAAAGAGTCTCCATGACAGGAGTGCACACTGTTTTAAGGATCTATGGCAAAAGAAGAGAAAACTATACAAAGATCCTCTATATAAAATGAATGCAGTGTTGTTTTTAGGGATCTATAACCAAAATACTGGGTCAAAGATCCTCTATATATAATGAATGTAGTGTTGTTTTTAGGGATCTATAACCAAAATGCTGGGTCAAAGATCCTCTATATAAAATGAATGCACTGTTGTTTTTAGGGATCTATAACCAAAATGCTGGGTCAAAGATCCTCTATATAAAATGAATGCACTGTTGTTTTTGGGGATCTATAACCAAAATGCTGGGTCAAAGATCCTCTATATATAATGAATGCACTGTTGTTTTTAGGGATCTATAACCAAAATGCTGGGTCAAAGATCCTCTATATAAAATGAATGCACTGTTGTTTTTAGGGATCTATAACCAAAATGCTGGGTCAAAGATCCTCTATATAAAATGAATGCACTGTTGTTTTTAGGGATCTATAACCAAAATGCTGGGTCAAAGATCCTCTATATAAAATGAATGCACTGTTGTTTTTAGGGATCTATAACCAAAATACTGGGTCAAAGATCCTCTATATATAATGAATGTAGTGTTGTTTTTAAGGATCTATAACCAAACTGCTGGGTCAAAGATCCTCTATTTATAATGAATGCACTGTTGTTTTTAGGGATCTATAACCAAAATGCTGGGTCAAAGATCCTCTATATATAATGAATGCACTGTTGTTTTTGGGGATCTATAACCAAAATGCTGGGTCAAAGATCCTCTATATATAATGAATGCACTGTTGTTTTTGGGGATCTATAACCAAAATGCTGGGTCAAAGATCCTCTATATAAAATGAATGCACTGTTGTTTTTAGGGATCTATAACCAAAATACTGGGTCAAAGATCCTCTATATATAATGAATGTAGTGTTGTTTTTAAGGATCTATAACCAAACTGCTGGGTCAAAGATCCTCTATTTATAATGAATGCACTGTTGTTTTTAGGGATCTAT